>NC_061513.1:318166661-318213000 GCF_022539505.1 Lolium rigidum | reverse complement strand
ATGTAATCTTCCAAGCCCGGCCCACCTCTGGATTCGTCTAAAATCTGGTGATAACAGTAGTGCGGCGCAACACCAGGGATTCCGGCGCCAACGTGGAACCTGCACAACACAATCACAGAACTTTGCCCCAACGTAACAGTGAGGTTGTCAATCTCACCGGCTTGTTGTAAACAAAGGATTAGATGTATAGTGTGGATGATGATGTTTGTTTGCGAAGAACAGTAAAGAACAATTGCAGCAGATTGTATTTCAGATGTAAAGAATAGGACCGGGGTCCACAGTTCACTAGTGGTGTCTCTCCCATAAGATAAGAAGATGTTGGGTGAACAAATTACAGTTGGTCAATTGACAAATAAAGAAGGCATAACAATGCACATACATATATCATGATGAGTACTATGAGATTCAATCAGGGCATTACGACAAAGTACACGGACCGCTATCCAGACATGCATCTATGTCTAAAAGTCCACCTTCAGAGTTATCATCCGAACCCCCTCCAGCATTAAGTTGTAAACAATGGACAATTGCATTAAGTATGGTGCGTAATGTAATCAACACAAATATCCTTAGACAAAGCATCGATGTTTTATCCCTAGTGGCAACAAGCACATCCACAACCTTAGAACTTTCCGTCACTATCCCGGATTTAATGGAGGCATGAACCCACTATCGAGCATAAATACTCCCTCTTGGAGTCACAAGTATCAACTTGGCCAGAGCCTCTACTAGCAACGGAGAGCATGCAAGAACATAAATAACATATATGATAGATTGATAATCAACTTGACATAGTATTCAATATTCATCGGATCCCAACAAACACAACATGAAGGATTACAAATAGATGATCTTGATCATGATAGGCAGCTCACAAGATCTAACATGATATCACAATGAGGAGAAGACAACCATCTAGCTACTGCTATGGACCCATTGTCCAGAGGTGAACTACTCACACATCGATCCGGAGGCGATCATGGCGATGAAGAGACCTCCGGGAGATGATTCCCTCTCCGGCGGGGTGCCGGAGGCGATCTCCTGAATCCCCCGAGATGGGATTGGCGGCGGCGGCGTCTTTGGAAGGTTTTCCGTATCGTGGCTCTCGGTACTGGGGGTTTCGCGACGAAGACTATATGTAGGCGGAAGGGCAGGTCAGGGGGCCACACGAGGGACCCACACAACAGGCCGGCGCGGCCAAGGGCCAGGCCGCGCCGCCCTAGTGTGGCATCGCCTCGTGGCCCCACTTCATAAGTCCTCCGGTCTTCGGGAAGCTTCGTGCAAAAATAGGACCCTGGGCGTTGATTTCATCCAATTCCGAGAATATTTCCTTACTAGGATTTCTGAAACCAAAAACAGCAGAAAACAACAACTGGCTCTTCGGCATCTCGTCAATAGGTTAGTGCCGGAAAATGCATAATAATGACATATAATGTGTATAAAACATGTGAGTATTACTTCTATAAATGTTCCTAGACTACTCGGGCGTTGGAGGCACCTGAGAGGGGCAAACGTTCGTCCACCGTTGGATTGGCACGCACAGTAAATTCATCTGCCCGCTTTTCACCACATCCGTCCGATGCGGTATTTTTTGTTCACTCGTTTTCCTTCCAAATAGGTCAATGACATGTGGGACTGAATACGTGCGGGTCCAGTGGCCAGAGGCAGCCACGCACGATTGTTTGTGTCGCCTTCATTCTCCTATCCGCGGGGCAGCGGTGAAAACCTAGATCGCGAGCCCCCCAGTCCCGTGCTCGCCTCCACCTCCCCAATCCCGGCCCCTCCTCTCCTCCCCACACGAGCCGCCAATCTCCTCCGCCGCCTCGGCGCGCCCGTTCCTCCGGTCTTCTGCAAGAGCTCGTCGCGGAGGCGGCCGGCAGCGTGGGCCCGGGAGCAGCCGCGGAGCGGCTGGAGCGCCGGCAGGCGACGGTCTCGGCCGGTCGCGGGTGTCGCCGCGTGGATGCCGCGTCAGTCGTCGCCGCGGCGGCTCCTCCAGGTGACAATCGGTCGCGTGCGTCATCGTGCGACGAGGAGGTGGGCGGGCGCCGCCTCGGTTCGCTCGCCGGAGGAGGTACTGGATCTGCGTGCACCGCGACATGCTGCTGGGCTCGCTCGCCGGAGCACGCGCCGTCGACCTTGCCTCGTCACGTCGCCCCACCATCCGCACGCAGCAGGATCCGGAGGAGGCGACCAATTTCCTGCCGTCGGTGCCCGCTAGATCCGGTCGTCGCAGCCGCGAGAAGAACATGCTGGCCGCCAGAACTCCTTCCCCACGTCCTCCTCCAAGACGCCGCCCCGACGCGCAACCAGGCCGGCGCACCGACGGGAAGAAGGACGCGACCTGCGGTGAGGAAACTCTCCTCTCCACTATCTCGTTCAATCGAATCGATCCTGCCACGGCAGCCTTTATTTCTTTTAATTTACTGTCTTTAGAATCGCGTTAACAACAAATTGAATCGCCTATACCAATTGAATCAACCCGCGGTGAATACTTGCTACGGTGCGATTTCGAATCTCGGGAGCCAGCTGCCCCTGTCATGAAGATCCGTGAGTAATTCTAGATACCCTTCTAGATACCCCGGCTTCGGAATTGGGTTGTAAACCAAATGTAATTGAACCTTCGATACCTCATTTGCTCCCATTTTTTCTAATCATGCTTCAATAACATGAAGCACATCCGTAGCCTCCTGAATTGTGAGATTAAAGTTTGACCAAACATCTTCGGCATGTACTCATTTCAAATTTAATAGGAGTATGTATTCCTTAATTTCTTTTGTAACTTCCCGGGGTTGTAAATTTGACAAAGTGCGCATGGATTCCTTTTAAATTGTTTGCAAGGTTGCAAGGTAATAAAACGTATAATTATTGGGATAGGGTCATAAGGTTGCGCTTGGTCGGTTTGTCTACTTGCCTGAAGTAATCAAGAGTTAAATTTTCATATTCATTGGAACAATACTTCATATATTGTTGATTAATCTTGTATGCATGTGCTTCATGCTGCTACCTGATTACCTTACTTATTTCGATGTGGGAATTGTGAAAGAGCTGAGCGAGTGTTAGCCTTGTTCTCTATTCTGCATAGTGGAGATGTCTTAGAAATGAAGTGAAAAGAGCTGAGCGAGAGTTAGCCTTGTCTTTGATCTTTGAATGGAAATTTGATCAATTTCTATTATGTGTTTTACTAAATGAACGGACAGTTCATGTTAATGGACAGATAGCCGAGGGCGGTTCCGCGGTGGGATTGACAATTGCTTCGCAGTTGGTCAATCTTCCACTAATCAAGATCATCTCCAGCCTTCCCCGCCATGCCTTGTCAGTTGCTTTAGCAGTTGGAGTACAAAATAACAAGGTAAACTTGTGTACTGCTTCTCAAAGTTTCTTTACTGTCAATCCCAAATGGAGTAATTGCCAATGCATTTTCCTTTTATTGTCATAATGTGTTACCATTTCTTGTCAATTTATTGTCATATTGTGTTACCATTTCTCGTACTCCTTTTACTTACTTGTCATATTCACTGAATTTACTTGCAAATTGGAGTAGTATATTTAGCGAGTTGGTTATGATGCAATGATTCAGCAGTACACACAAGGCAGGGATAAGGGATTTGCAATTAGGGAGTAGCATGCATGCAAAGGAAACATAGAGCAAAATCTACTAACCAATCTTGATATAGTCTTATCATCACTTCAAGCTAAATGTGGAGTAAATACAGTACAAAAATTGCAAATATAATAGATAAATGGCTATTGCAAGATTCACCTTCAGGTTAGGCTCATATCTTCCTTCTAATCCTAAAGTTTTTCCTCTCCATTCTTCTATTTGCATCTCTGGCCAGAGATGATTTGATCCATCCGGCACGATTGATATTTCCGTGTCTTGCTGCCGTGATGAGCTCTGATCTCAAATAGTGTTGTGGAAATTCGCTGGTTTGTAAGAGCCGGCAACAACACATCTTTGCCGCTATCAACTCTGTAGATTTTGTACTATATTAGTTTGAAGATTGCGTAGGATCCACAAGAATTTGGCAAAATATGGAGTGGTAACTATCAACTCCATAATTCACATTGATGTGTGACATGAGTGGTAACTGATTTGGTAGTATATTAGTTTGAACATTGCATCGGATCTACAAGAAAGAGGCAAAATATGGAGTGGTAACTCCATATTTCACATTGATGTGTGACATGAGTGGTAACTGAAATTGATTCATCATTTTCTATTTTAGTTGTAACTCCATATTTCACATTGATCTGTGACAGGAGTGGCAACTGAAATTGATTCATAAATTTCTATTTCTATTTCTATTTTTCTGAATGACAATCTACTTGATCAGCTGATGTGTCTGTTCTTTTCTAGAGGAAAGAAGCCATCTACTTGGATGTGCTTTTGGCATTCTTTCTAGAAGAGAAAATAAGTTTGTTATGTACTTTTGCATGCTTGTAGATCGCTATCCCCTTTTATTAATTGCATACAGTTATTGGATGGAAACCTGAGGTCTTTGTGCACTTCATTATAGATAAACCAATTTGTTGTATATACAATATTTTTGGCTGGATATATACGCATAGGTCTGATTGCAAACATGTTTCTTGCTACTGTTGGGAAGTCTGGGAATGACCTGCTATTGAATTCTGTAGGGTGCCGATTAGCAGTGAGTTTCTTTATTTTTCTGGGAATGACATGATGCAATTTTCCGACCAGCAATCTTGGTACATCGGCAGGTTTGACAAGACTTTATTTATCTTCAAAGGGCCTCCGAATCCTCTCAAGTTCTTTACTAACTTCATCTTTTCGTGTTTTGTTAATATGTTAATATGCTTTCTTCAGGCTTGGTTCCCATTTAGTTCTTGTCTTCTTGCTTTAAGTGTTACCGTAGAAAAGGTCTTGTTGTTTCAGCACGGATATGTTATTTTTGCTATATTCTAAAGCTAATATTATCCTTCAATCTGTAATGGAGGTTTATTCCGAGTTCTCTTTTTCTGCATCTTTGGTAAGTATGCTTACTCAAAATGGGAGCCTTATTTCAGCAATGGTGACATGCTATGCGGTTGTCCTTTATTTCTATACTCCCAGCGGCAAGTGCTCGTTGGCCGTTGGATGACGTTTTATGGTTATTTGTCATACATGAATGCATGTTGTGGCTACCTCATGTTGTGATATTGTTTCCATGTATTGAAAGTGGATATGCATCAATAACGAATCTTTGTTTCTTGCCTCTTTGTTTGCCTCTTTGAAAGTGGAGATCATGAAGTTTCTAATTTGTATTTTATCTCCTGAAAAAATACTGACTTTTTTCTTGCATCAAATCAGGGCCAAATAAAAGAAGTTTTCTGTTCGTGGTAGAAGCATAGTTTTATTAGGGAAATGATTTCTATTATACAATGAATTCTTGAGGTACAGGTATGTGATTTGTAAGAGTGAGTTTTGCATTATTTTTTTCCAAGAAATTGAGTGGGTGCATTCTATGCAGAGATTGCTGTGAGTTTTCATCGTTGGTGCCTATGCCACATGTAGAATTAAACTAGAGGCTTGCTGATCGCTGCATTTTTTTCTAGACTGCACTTTAATATTAGTGGTTGATGTGGTTTCTGATCTCTATTAAATGAACTAATAAATGTGTTATGAGAAAAGAGCTGAACATTATCATGTATTCTCTGTCCGCTTACTATATTGAAAGCTACTGAAGCATATCCCTTATATCAAGATTTGATGTTAATGCGAAACATTTTGTGTATGTAGGTGCACATAATCTGTGTTGATGTATTTAGCCATGGCGTTTATGTCACATGTATGGTACAGTCGTATTCAGCCAAGGTATTTTACCTATCCCTTTCTCTATGAGGTCTATGCCAGATTGGAGGTCCAGGCTCGCCGTTGATGAGGACTCGGGTGCTAGCTGAGGAAAGCGAGGATGGCGATCCATTCCGAGAACCTCCGACCGAATCCATATTGGCGAAGGACCTCAAACAGGAATGGCCAAGATATGGAATCGAACGCCTTGGCCATGTCGAGTTTCAGCAGAACCCTCGGATTGCCCAACTGGTGAAGTAGCCTCGCGGATTGCTTGACCAAGACAAAATTGTCGTGGAGGCAACATCTTGATAATGATACACAACTATATTGCAAATTGCATTTGGGCCTAAGAATTCCACCTAAAGTTAAATCTTTCGTGGTCTATCAAAGATGCAGTTTCTGGTCATGATTGCAGCCTCAAACATTTGTTCTTGAGCTATTTTTTGCATCATGGGGAACTATATATCTGGCTATGTGTCACGGTCTATTGATACAACTGAAAATACATGTTCCTTCTTTGTCCTGTGTTTACTGTATTAGATTGTATATACTTCGGCTCTCTGCTATGTAAAATAAATGCTATCAAAAGGGACATGGTGTGGTCTCAGTGCTACAATCTCCATGGGGCTTTGCTTTTCATTTTATTGCAATATTTCCTCTCCATTTGAGCTGTTAGTTTGTAGGGGGTTTTCTTCGTAAAGAGTTAAATCAAGCTTTTGCTGCTATGGAATGTTTCTTTTCGTTTTTTGAAGAAATCATTTGACTGGCCGATGTTATTTCTTCGTGAAGAGTTAAATCAAGCTTTTGCTGCTATGGAATGTTTCTTTTCGTTTTTTGAAGAAATCATTTCACTGGCTGATGTTATTTCTTGTATACAACCTAACCTATATTTTATTGTTGCTTAGGGTTGACAAGATATCTAATATCCGAATCCATAAATCGGGGCTCTATGTAAATCCGGAATGATGTTTGGTACAGGCCGGGCAATGGAGAATCATTGTTAAAGGTGATATTGCAGGCATCATCATGGCCACATCAAAGGTCCTAAGCTCTAGGTGAGATCTTTCTTATTTTTTCATCTATGGAGAATGAATCATCTCCTGCATAGTTATTAATAAGACTATATTTGTGTGACATTGTACTGGCTCATTGGTAATTGATAGTGCTTTGCCTTTTCATACTTGCAGCTATTTTTTGTTGCTCATCATGCCTTGTCTTATGAATTAGTAGTGAGTTTGTAAGGCATGAATCAACAAGAAAAATTATAGAAAGGAAAATAATAGCGAGAAGGAGGGTGAGTAGACAGAAGCATTTATACTCTTTAACATCGATGTTGATTCATATTATCAGACCGGTTTGTTTTATTAGTTGGGTCAGCTGAATGTTAAGACGGGAGGTGGGATAGATAGTCCTCATTGTACCATGAAATCTGAAAATAACTAATTCTTTTTGTTGATGAAGCCGCTGAAAATATTGGTTCTCACGTACTTACACCTTTCAGTTAAATACGAAATCTTTTGTTATTGGAACGTTTCAACTGAATATATCAAGGCAAGGAATTAATTGACAAGATGAGATACAATATATTAGTACATTGCCAATGTTTTTTAATACTTGATGTATGCTAAAAAAAATTGGTTTGTCTTTTAATAGTGCCCCTCCGGCCCAAATTAATTAGTTGACACACATGGTACTAGAATCAAAACTCACATAGTAATGGGCTGTGACAATTAATCGACCTGAAATTAATTTCTTGCCTTGATACATGATACATGAAGAACCACATCCTCGATTTCCTGTTCCAGGTCCACAACTACTGCCTTCCCCAAGAAGGCCATCTTTGACAGCTACATCGGCAAGGTGAGCCCTTTTTCCTTCACTTGTCCATGGTTTTATCATCTTGCAATGTTAGCTGTAATTTTGCTTAATTTGTTGATTGTTTTCTTTCTTATGAGCAGAGGAAAGTTGTGACCAAAAAGTGTTTTTTATTGTCTGCAGGTCACCGTCTGCAGAGGACTCATTTTTTGCCTCACAATTTCATTTCTACAGGTTATAATCCAATTTAGTTAATTATTTGAGTTTGTTGTCTCTGACATTTGTTTGATCCAAAAGAAAACTGTTAGCATTTTCCCCTTTCCCAAAGTACAAGCTATACTAACTATTGGCCATGTGCATATTAGTTAGATCACACGCATGCCCTTATAGCAAGGTGAATAATTCTCACCTTTTTTTATAGTCACTAACTCACTATGTATGTTCTATTTTCTCAGCTGTATATTTGATCGTAATTCTTTTTTTTTGTTTGTTTGATAGGCTTACTATGGGAGGAACCTGCGGTTATGATGTATAATAATTCTGGTATGCGAGTATGATAAAGACCACTTTTTGTGGCCTGATCACATCTGTTCTTTGCTTCTTATTTATGATCTTGGTGTATTCACATTGAAGAAAATAACACCACTTTATATGTACTTATTGAATGTCTTGATGGCACAAAAAACATGAGATTGGCTTCTATGTTATACACATTTATTTCTCTTTTCTACTACCTCTGGTCATGTTTAATCGACGCGAGGCAATCACGTCCGTAGGCTACTTTCTCTAGGCACTCGCGTCAATTTAATCCGAACGGAGGGAGTATTAACAAATGGTTGGATGAAAAAAAAAATCGCTTCGCATCATATATGTGTTATCTTTATATAATTGCTTGAATGTTTTTTTATAAAAAAATGCTTATATAGGCTTAAGGGGCCACGATGACCTAATGAATTCTTGGACAACTAAATAAACATCAGCCGTGTAAACCTTATGATTAACTGTCTCGCTTTTGCCTCTGCGCCGGGTCTGACCTGTTAGGGGACGTGAACGACCCCTCCGTTTTCTGTGTCTAATTTAAAATAATGTCGGCCTAAATGTTTTTTTTTGCTTTGGTGAACATTCCTCCCATCGAACCTTACACATAAGAACGACACAACAAAAAAATATTTCAAACTTATTAAAACGCTGTGCATAGGTACACTTAAACATTGCGACATTGCGATGAGAGATAAATGTGCAAGTAACGAAATAAGAAATCACAACCACTTTCCGGTGATGGCAACTGGTTTGCTCAAAGGAAAGTGGAAGACATATCGAGAGCATTACCCAAATGAGAGTACAAGGGCCATCGAGAGCGTTTCCTCCAACGAAACACGTTGAATACTACTATAGCTCACCATGGGAAGGCCATCGAAAGAGCTACATGCTCCCGAGCCTCCATTATTGAAATAAACCAACGATTACGATGAGCAACACGGTAACACGCCCCGTCAGATACTATTATACTCGATGCAAGAGATTTGCTCCAACCTTCAGTACTAAAATAAGCCAAACCCTATGGTTAGCCTCCGCCATTTGCGCGATAGCGCAACGGGTATTATTTGAAAGTTATTAAAACACAGTGCATAGGTACACTTAAACATTGCGATGAAAGACAAATGTGCAAGTGACGAAATAAGAAATCACATCTAATATTCCCGTGATAGCAAGTGAATTACGCAACAGAAAGTGGAAGAGATATCGAGAGCATTACCCACATGAGAGTACAACGGCCGTCGAGCAATGCGATAACACGCCCCGTCAGATACTATTGTACTCGATGGAAAAGCTCTGCTCCAACCTTCGGTACTAAAATAAGAGAAACCCTATGGTTAGCGTCCGTCATTGCGCGATAGCGCAACAGGTCATCTAGTGGCTATAAAGAAAGAACTTCTTGGGAGATAACCCATGTGTTTATTTTGCTACAGTACCTCTATTTTATATTTGAGTCTTGGAAGTTGTTACTACTGTAGCAACCTCTCCTTATCTTAGTTTTGTTGCATTGTTGTGCCAAGTAAAGTCTTTGATAGTAAGGTTCATACTAGATTTGGATTACTGCGTAGAAACAGATTTCTTGCTGTCACGAATCTGGGCCTAATTCTCTGTAGGTAACTCAGAAAATTATGCTAATTTACGTGAGTGATCCTCAGATATGTACGCAACTTTCATTCAATTTGAGCATTTTCATTTGAGCAAGTCTGGTGCCTCAATAAAATTCGTCTTTACTGGATCTGTTCTCTTTTGACAGATTCTGCCTTTTATTTCGCATTGCTTCTTTTGCTATGTTGGATGGATTTCTTTGTTCCATTAACTTCCAGTAGCTTTGAGAAATGTTCAGAAGTGTTAAGAATGATTGTGTCACCTCTGAACATGTGAGTTTTTGATTATGCATTAATTCTCTAATGAGTTTGTTTTGAGTTTGGTGTGGAGGAAGTTTTCAAGGGTCAAGAGAGGAGGATGATATACTATGATCAAGAAGAGTGAAAGCTCTAAGCTTGGGGATGCCCCGTGGTTCATCCCTGCATATTTCAAGAAGACTCAAGCATCTAAGCTTGGGGATGCCCAAGGCATCCCCTTCTTCATCGACAAATTATCAGGTTTCTTCTCTTGAAACTATATTTTTATTCGGTCACATCTTATGTACTTTACTTGGAGCGTCTGTGTGCTTTTATTTTTGTTTTGTTATTTTCATTCTCTGAATAAATACATGCTTGTGTGGGAGAGAGACACACTCCGTTGGTTCATATGAACACATGTGTTCTTAGCTCATAATGTTCATGGCGAAGGTTGAACTGCTTCGTTAATTGTTATATGGTTGGAAACGGAAAATGCTACATGTGGTAATTGGTAAAATGTCTTGGATAATTTGATACTTGGCAATTGTTGTGCTCATGTTTAAGCTCTTGCATCATATACTTTGCACCTATTAATGAAGAAATACATAGAGTTTGCTAAAATTTGGTTTGCATAATTGGTCTCTCTAAGGTCTAGATAATTTCTAGTATTGAGTTTGAACAACAAGGAAGACGGTGTAGAGTCTTATAATGTTTACAATATGTCTTTTATGTGATTTTTGCTGCACCGGTTCATCCTTGTGTTTGTTTCAAATAAACATTGCTAGCCTAAACCTTGTATCGAGAGGGAATACTTCTCATGCATCCAAAATCCTTGAGCCAACCACTATGCCATTTGTGTCCACCATACCTACCTACTACATGGTATTTCTCCGCCATTCCAAAGTAAATTGCTTGAGTGCTACCTTTAAAATTTCCATTCTTTACCTTTGAAATATATAGAGCTCATGGGACAAATAGCCTAAAAACTATTGTGGTATTGAATATGTACTTATGCACTTTATTTCTTATTAAGTTGCTTGTTGTGCGATAACCATGTTCCTGGGGACGCCATCAACTTTCTTTGTTGAATATCATGTGAGTTGCTATGCATGTCCGTCTTGTCTGAAGTAAGGGAGATTTACCACTAGTTGAATGGTTAGAGCATGCATACTGTTAGAGAAGAACATTGGGCCGCTAACTAAAGCCATGAATCATGGTGGAAGTTTCAGTTTAGGACAAATATCCTCAATCTCATATGAGAACATTAATTGTTGATAATTGCTTATGCATTAAATAGGAGTCCATTATCTGTTGTCTATGTTGTCCCGGTATGGATGTCTAAGTTGAGAATAATCAATAGCGAGAAATCCAATGCGAGCTTTCTCCTTAGACCTTTGTACGAGCGGCATAGAGGTACCCTTTTGACACTTGGTTAAAACATGTGTATTGCGATGATAATCCCGTAATCCGAGCTAATTAGGACAAGGTGCGGGCACTATTAGTATACTATGCATGAGGCTTGCAACTTGTAAGATATAATTTACATGATACATATGCTTTATTACTACCGTTGACAAAATTGTTTCATGTTTTCAAAATAAAAGCTATAGCACAAATATAGCAATCGATGCTTTCATCTTTGAAGGACCATTCTTTTACTTTTATGTTGAGTCAGTTCACCTATCTCTCTCCACCTCAAGAAGCAAACACTTGTGTGAACTGTGCATTGATTCCTACATACTTGCATATTGCACTTGTTATATTACTTTACATTGACAATATCCATGAGATATACATGTTATAAGTTGAAAGCAACCGCTGAAACTTAATCTTCCTTTGTGTTGCTTCAATACATTTACTTTGATTTATTGCTTTATGAGTTAACTCTTATGCAAGACTTATTGATGCTTGTCTTGAAAGTACTATTCATGAAAAGTCTTTGCTTTATGATTCCTTTGTTTACTCATGTCATTACCATTGTTTTGATCGCTGCATTCATTACATATGCTTACAATAGTATGATCAAGGTTATGATGGCATGTCACTCCGAAATTATCTTTGTTATCGTTTACCTGCTCGGGACGAGCAGAAACTAAGCTTGGGGATGCTGATACGTCTCCGACGTATCGATAATTTCTTATGTTCCATGCCACATTATTGATGATATCTACATGTTTTATGCATATTTTATGTCATATTTATGCGTTTTCGGAACTAACCTATTGACAAGATGCCGAAGTGCCGGTTCGTTTTCTGCTGTTTTTGGTTTCAGAAATCCTAGTAAGGAAATATTCTCGGAATTGGACGAAATCAACGCCCAGCATCTTAGAATCCCGGGAGCTTCCAGAACACCCGAGAGTCGCCAGAGAGGGGACACAGGGGGCCCACACATGGTGGCGGCGCGGCCCAGGAGGGGGGCGCGCCGCCCTAGTGTCTGGTGGCCCCAGACCCCCTCCGAGGCTGCCCTTCCGCCTACTTAAGGTCTCCGTCGCGAAAACCCTATTACGTTCGACGAAACCAGAGAAAACCTTCCAGAGCCGCCGCCATCGCGAAGCCAAGATCTGGGGGACAGTAGTCTCTGTTCCGGCACGCCGCCGGGACGGGGAAGTGCCCCGGAAGGCTCCTCCATCGACACCACCGCCATCTCCATCAACGCTGCTGTCTCCCATGAGGAGGGAGTAGTTCTCCATCGAGGCTCGGGGCCGTACCGGTAGCTATGTGGTTAATCTCTCTCCTATGTGCTTCAATACAATAATCTCATGAGCTACCTTACATGATTGAGATTCATATGATGATGCTTGTAATCTAGATGTCATTATGCTAGTCAAGTGGATTTTACTTATGTGATCTCCGGAGACTCCTTGTCCCACGTGTGTAAAGGTGACAGCGTGTGCACCGTGTGGGTCCCTTAGGCTATATTTCACAGAATACTTATTCACTTTTATGAATGGCATAGTGAAGTGCTTATTTATATCTCTTTATGATTGCAATGTGTTTTGTATCACAATTTATCTGTGTGCTACTCTAGTGATGTTATTAAAGTAGTTTATTCCTCCCGCACGGTGTAATGGTGACACTTGTGTGCATCGTGTAGTACTTGGCGTAGGCTATGATTGTGATCTCTTGTAGATTATGAAGTTAACTATTGCTATGATAGTATTGATGTGATCTATTCCTCCTTTCGTAGTGTGAAGGTGACGAGTGTGCATGCTATGTTAGTACTTGGTTTGGTTATGTTGATCTGTTATGCACTCTAAGGTTATTTAAATATGAACATTGAATATTGTGGAGCTTGTTAACTCCGGCATTGAGGGTTCGTGTAATCCTACACAGTTAGTGGTGTTCATCATCCAACAAGAGGGTATAGAGTCTAGCATCTATCTATTTATTCTGTTATGTGATCAATGTTGAGAGTGTCCACTAGTGAAAGTATGATCCCTAGTCCTTGTTCCTAAATACTGCTATCGCTGCTTGTTTACTGTTTTACTTCATCTTTACTTCCTGCAATATTACTACCAGTACCTGCACGCCAGCAAGCACTTTTCTGGCGCCGTTACTACTGCTCATATTCATTCATACCACTTGTATTTCACTATCTCTTCGCCGAACTAGTGCACCTATTAGGTGTGTTGGGGACACAAGAGACATCTTGCTTTGTGGTTGCAGGGTTGCTTGAGAGGGATATCTTTGACCTCTTCCTCCCTGAGTTCGATAAACCTTGGGTGATCCACTTAAGGGAAACTTGCTGCTGTTCTACAAACCTCTGCTCTTGGAGGCCCAACATTGTCTACAAGAATATAAGCACCCGTAGACATCAAATACCAGCTTCAAGAAGTTTTAATACCTCATTCCTTACCACATCCTTCATCTTAGGAATTAGACGACGCTGATGTTCAACAACAGGCTTTGCATCATCTTCCATGTTGATGGCATGTTGGCAAATAGAGGGATAAATCCCCTTCAAGTCATCAAGAGTGTAGCCAATAGCTCCTCGGTGTTTCTTCAATAATTTCCAATAACCTTTCTTCCTCAAAATCTGAAAGCTTAGCACTAATAATAACAGGATATATTTTCTTATCATCAATATAAGCATACTTAAGATTATCAGGCAACGGTTTCAAATCAAAAACAGGATCTTCCTTTGGTGGTGGTGTTGTACCTAGATCTTCAACCGGTAAGTCATGTTTAAGAATAGGTTGACGAAGGAAAATTTCATCAAGCTCATTCCTTTCTTCCCTAAAGACTTCACTCTCATGATCCTCCAAATATTGCTGCAAAGGATTATTAGGAGCAAGAGGAATAGATGCACACTGTTCAACTCTAAAATCATTATTAGGCAATTCAGTTTCATAAGGAACTTTGGCAAATTTAGAGAAATTAAACTCATAAGATTCACCAGAAAATTTAGTCACAATTTTCTCCTTCTTGCAATCTATTATAGCTCCACAAGTATTTAGAAAAGGTCTACCAAAAATGATAGGACAAGTCTTACTAGCAAGCAGTAACCAAGTACCAAAAAGTCAGCAGGATATTTAATCTTACCACATAGAACTTCCACATCTCGAACAATACCAATAGGAGCGATAGTTTCTCTATTAGCTAGCCGAATAACCACATCAATATCTTCAAGTTCACAAGAACCAATTTCATGCATGATTTCCTTGTAAAGCTCATAAGGAATGGCACTAATACTTGCACCAATATCGCATAACCCATAATAACAATGATCACCAATTCAAACAGAGAGCATAGGAACACTAGCTTTCCTAGACTTACTATGATGTGAAACAATATTAGAAGCATCTTCACAGAAAATGATGTGACCATCTTCTACATTTTCAGTCACAAGATCTTTAACTATTGCAATAGCAGGTTCAGCACTATTTGCTCCTCAGGTTCTATAGGTTTCTTTGCACTTTTATTAACCACACTAGTTATAACAGAATACTCCTTCATCTTAGCAGGGAAAGGAGTTTTTTCACTATAAGCTTCAGGAAGAATATGATGAACAGTTTTAATTTCAACACATTTACCTATAGGTGAATCAGTTTTATCTTTATAAGGTTCATGATACTTATCAAAATTCTTCCTAGGCAATTCAAAATGAGAGGCAAAGGCTTTATAAAAATTTGAACAACTTGAGAATCAAGACCATAAGTAGCACTCATATTTCGAAATTTATCAGTATCCATAAAAGTTTCAATGCATTCATAATCATAATTTATACCTGACTCTCTACCTTTGTCGTTATCCCATCCTTCAGTATTCTCCTGAATCCGATCAAGAAGGTCCCATTTAAACTCTTCTTTGTTGCATGTGAATGATCCAGAACAAAGAAGTATCCAGCAAGGTTTTATCTTGAAAAGAAAGTCTTGCATAGAAATTATCAATGATGATATTACCAGGAAGCTCATGAATGGGGCATTTGAGCACTAAATACTTCAATCTCCCCCATGCTTGGGCAATACTCTCTCCATCATGAGGCCAGAAATTATATATGAGGTTCCGGTCTTTGTGAATTTCACTTGGAGGATAGAATTTAGAATAAAATAGAGGCACAATATCCTTCCAATCAAGAGAGTTCCCATTCTTCAGACAATTTATACCAATGCGCCGCTTTACCGTATAGCGACATAGAGAATAGTTTCTTCCTAACTTCATCCATTGAAATACCTGCACACTTGAATAACCCGCATAATTCATGTAGAAACAATAAATGATCTCTAGGATAAACAGTTCCATCCCCTTCATAGCGGTTATCCACAACACGTTCAATAATTTTCATAGGTATTTTATATGGAATCTCTTTCTGACCTGGCGCCTCATCCACTACTGTTGCAGTAGTAGTAGACATTCCAAATAGGAATTCAAGAGAAGATCTCTCCATAATGAATTATAGCAGCAGGCAGAAATAAAAACAACACGTACAGTAAAAGTTTTCCTTACCAATAGCGCTTCACTCCCCGGCAACGGCGCCACAAAATAGTCTTGATGACCCACAAGTATAGGGGGTGTATCGTAGTACTTTCGATAAATAAGAGTGTCGAACCCAACGAGGAGCAGAAGGTGTTGACAAGCAGTTTCGATGAAGGATTCACTGTAAATGCTCACAGACAAGTTTTCAGGGGGGTTTGATATAGCAGATGAATAAAGTACAAGTAAGTAAAATGCGAGAGTAATAATTGCAGCGAGTGGCCCAATCCTTTTTAGCACAAAGGACAAGCCGGTTTGTTTACTTATGATGACCAAACGTTCTTGAGGACACACGAGAATTTAGTCTAGTGCTTTCGCTTCATATAGTTAATTAATCTTCATTGTTTTGATAAGTGTTGTGTGGGTGAACCTATGCTAATGCACCGCCCTTCCTAGGACTAATACATAATTGTGATTAAACCCCTTGCAAGCATCCGCAAATACAAGAAAGTAATTAAGATAAATCTAACCACAGACCTTAAACTCTGAGATCCTGCTATCCCTCCTGCATCGATATACCAACGGGGGTTCAGGTTGCTGTCACTCCGGCAACCCCACAATTGGCAAACGAATACAAGATGCATTCCCCTAGGCCCATAAAGGTGAAGTATCATGTAGTCGATGTTCACATGACACCACTAGAAGAATAACACCACAACTTAAATATCAAACCATTAAATATTACTCAACATAGTTCACTACTAACATTTAGACTTCACCCATGTCCTCAAGAACTAAACGAACTACTCACAAGACATCATATGGAACATGATCAGAGGTGATATGATGATGAATAACAATCTGAACATAAACCTTGGTTCAATGGTTTCACTCAATAGCATCAATAACAAGGAGTAATCAATACCGGGAGAGTTTCTCCTATGAAATAATCAAGATTCAACCCTAGATGTTACAGCGGAGACAAGGTGAAGCGGTGGAGATGATGGTGTCGGTGGTGTAGATGATGGTGATGATGATCCCAATGAAGTCCAGCTCGATGGCGGTCACGATGACGACGATTTCCCCCTCCGGGAGGGAATTTGCCCGGCAGATTGCAGCCTGCCGGTGAGCTCTTTTCTCTCTGGTGTTTTCCGCCCCGCAGAGGCAGCTGTGTCTATTCTCTCCGTCCTCCCCCGCCTTAGGGTTTTCGGGAGATGAAGTACGCGAAGGAGAGATGGCCGAGGGGGGTCGTGGGCCCCCTCACCACATGGCGGCGCGGCCAGGGTGGGGCCCGCGCCGGCCTATGGGGAGGGCCCATGGCGGCCCTCCTCGGCCTCCCCTTTTGGATGGCTCCGTCATCTGGCGAAATAGGAGCTTCGGTATATTTTCCGTCAATTGTTGATCTTCAGAAATACTGTATCCTGACTGTGCTTTTTCCAGCAGAATCCTGACTCCGGTGAGTAATTCTCCAATAATCATGAAACATGCAAAATAGGTGAAATAACATAAGTATCATCTCTAAATATGAAATATGTCAAGGAATAACAGTAAATTATGATACAAAATAGTGATGCAAAATGGACGTATCAGTCTCGCAAAAACAATATTCCTGGGATTGCGATGTATGGCATAATAGGCATCTGGACTTAAAATCCGGGTGTTGACAAGTTGGTATCAGAGCCATTGTTTGACCTTAGGAGACCATAGTTAGAATGGACGTCTGAAAAAACTTAGTTTCAAAACAAATGAAGTGATTATTTATGAAAAATTATTCTCACTCTTATCCTTGAGATCTTTTTCAAAATGAGAAATTCATGCTCTACTTTTCCTTGAAAAGTCTACATAAAATTTTGCACACTTGACCACTTCTCTAACTTACTCGTCCTAATTGCTCAAAGATGGAGTACAACTGTGAGTTCTATCAGCTTGGCCACGGAGGAAACCTAATGTTCGAGAAGGATTTGAAGCAACTAGTTGAATACTTAGGACGCCCATATCCTGAGTTCTTTGGAGTGCCACTCAACAATCAGTCAGGAAGACAACCTCGGTGGGAAGTTAATGCAGATCTGAGAGGAAAGCTTGGAGCCCCAACTTGGGAAACTATCTGGTTTTCTATAACGGGAAACACCAGGAAGGATGGAATAGCCAAGGCCATGCAGGAAGCAATTGCCCGTCTGTGTGGACAAAATGAGAACAAGATCAAGAACACTTGCTTCTTCTACTACCCTAGACATGACCCCATGGGAAGACCAATAACCATGCCACCGCACCCGGAGATGAACTACTATGTCGCATGCCTGGACTTCCTGCTGCACAAGACCCGCAAGGAGTTGGACAATGCCCGCCAAGCACATTACCCATGAAGATGAAGAACCCACCATGAAGAGTAGTATCACTAAATTACTTGAGTAGGTGTGAGTTTGTATCAGGATCCCCTTGTATCGTAGAACGAATGAATGGTTCTTCAAACCAACGGTGTGTTAGCTTTGTAATGTGTGATGCTTGGTATGAATGAAAAAGTGTTGTTGGTTTTACCCCCTCAACACTACGCAAGTTTTCAAGTTTTGAACTTTTTGAACTTTAAACCAAACAAACCATAGAAATTTCTCTCTTATCTTATCATCTACCTCAATGTTCAGATGGCCCCACCAACCCGCATCACCAACCAAGACGCGATGATGCAAATGATGTAGATGATGATGGCAGACCGAGAAGCCGAGAGAGCTGAACGACAAGCCAATATTGCTGCACTGCAACAGATAGCTCAAAACAATCAAGGCCATGGAAACCATGATCACCCTGGATCAAATTTGAAGAACTTTCAGAACACCAACCCACCAATGTTCAGCAAGACCGAAGAGCCCCTCGATGCTGATGATTGGCTCCAAACCATGGAGAACAACCTAGAAGTTGCGGGAGTTGAAGCCGCAGAGAACCCACTACATGTCAGGACCTGCAAGATCCTGGTGGACAAGTGCCCATGCAATGAATGCGGGGCAAATGATGACTTGGGAAGACTTCAAACTCAAGTTCAGCAAATATCATGTACCCCAAGGACTGATCAAGAAGATGAGAGACGAGTTCCGCGAACTCAAACAAGGAAGGATGTCCGTGGTGGAATACCGCGACAGATTCCTCACTCTGTCAAGGTACGCGCCGGATGAGACCAACACCAACGAGAAGAGGAAGGAAAGATTTCTGAACGGACTGCATGATGAGATGCAAACTGTGTTAGTGAACATTTCGTTCGCTGACTTGGAAGCCCTTGTGGACTCAGCCATACAGATGGAAGGGAAGCTGCATCAGGCCAACGAGAACCGCAAGAGAAGAATGATGAACCAGAATGGACCCCACCATACACAGAAGTACCGCAACAATTCAACTGGAGGATTTGCGCAAAGAAACAACAAGCCCCCTGCTCAGACATACCTGATACGTCTCAAATGTATCTATAATTTCTTATGTTCCATGCTACTTTTATGATGATACTCACATGTTTTATACACATTATATGTCATTATTATGCATTTTCCGGCACTAACCTATTGACGAGATGCCGAAGAGCCGATTGCTCGTTTTATGCTGTTTTTGGTTTCAGAAATCCTACAAAGGAAATATTCTCGGAATTGGACGAAATCAACGCCCAGGGTCTTATTTTTCCACGAAGCTTCCAGAAGACCGAAGGAGTTACGAAGTGGGGCGACGAGGCGCCGCCACACTAGGGCCGCGCGGCCCAAGGGGGGCCCGTGCCGCCCTGGCGTGTGGGGCCCTCGTGACGTCTCCAACTCCGCCCTTCCGCCTACTTAAAGCCTTCGTCGCGAAAAACCCAGTACCGAGAGCCACTATACGGAAAACCTTCCAGAGACGCCGCCGCCGCCAATCCCATCTCGGGGGATTCAGGAGATCGCCTCCGGCACCCTGCCGGAGAGGGGAATCATCTCCCGGAGGTCTCTTCATCACCATGATCACCTCCGTATCGATGTGTGAGTAGTTCACCCCTGGGCTATGGGTCCATAGCAGTAGCTAGATGGTTGTCTTCTCCTCATTGTGCTATCATGTTAGATCTTGTGAGCTGCCTATCATGATCAAGATCATCTATTTGTAATGCTACATGTTGTGTTTGTTGGGATCCGATGAATATTGAATACTATGTCAAGTTGATTATCAATCTATCATAAATGTTGTTTATGTTCTTGCATGCTCTCCGTTGCTAGTAGAGGCTCTGGCCAAGTTGATACTTCTGACTCCAAGAGGGAGTATTTATGCTCGATAGTGGGTTCATGCCTCCATTGAATCTGGGACAGTGAAAGAAAGTTCTAAGGTTGTGGATGTCCTGTTGCCACTAGGGATAAAACATCAATGCTTTGTCTAAGGATATTTGTGTTGATTACATTACGCACCATACTTAATGCAATTGTCTGTTGTTTGCAACTTAATACTGGAAGGGGTTCGGATGATAACCTGAAGGTGGACTTTTTAGGCATAGATGCATGCTCGATAGCGGTCTATGTACTTTGTCGTAATGCCCTGATTAAATCTCATAGTACTTATCATGATATATGTATGTGCATTGTTATGCCTTCTTTATTTGTCAATTGCCCAACTATAATTTGTTCACCCAACATGCCATTTATCTTATCGGAGAGACACCACTAGTGAACTGTGGATCCCGGTCCATTCTTTACATCTGAAATACAATCTACTGCAATTGTTCTTTACTGTTCTTCGCAAACAAACATCATCATCCACACTATACATCTAATCCTTTGTTTACAGCAAGCCGGTGAGATTGACAACTTCACTGTTACGTTGGGGCAAAGTACTTTGATTGTGTTGTGCAGGTTCCACGTTGGCGCCGGAATCCCTGGTGTTGCGCCGCACTACACTCCGTCACCAACAACCTTCACGTGCTCCTTGACTCCTACTGGTTCGATAACCTTGGTTTCTTACTGAGGGAAAACTTGCTGCTGTACGCATCACACCTTCCTCTTGGGGTTCCCAACGGATGTGTGTCTTGCACGCTATCAATACCGCCCAAACTACACCCATAATAATGGAGGCCACCAGCCCGGAGGCAACAACAACAACAACCACAACAACAACAACAACAACCACAACAGCAACAACAACAATGGTAACAACAACAACCTCAATACTGCCCCCAGGATAGGAAGCAATGCCATCCCCGTCACCCCAAAGGACAAGTCAACTGTGACTTGTTATGAATGTGGAACTGTTGGACATTACTCCAACGAGTGCCCCAAGAAACTGGCAAATACAGCCCCCAATACTACTGCACCTGCCCAGCAACAGCGCCGCTTCGCAGCTCGAAGGAACACGAACAACCGCAACGGCCGTCTCTACCAAATGAATGCAATAGAAGCACAGGAAGCCCCTCAGGCCATGCCAAGTATGTTTTCCTGTTAATCCAATTGCTCAATCTCTCTTAGGAACCTAACTTTTCTTAAAATCCCGGGACGAGATTTGTTTAAGGGGGAAGGTTTTGTAACATCCCAAAATTTTCAAACAAATAAGAAAATGAATTTCCTTTTTCCAAAAATTGGAGCAAACAAAAACTTTAATTCAATTGAGTTTGGTGCATAGTGCTCCTACACAATTGTTGTGAATTTTTCTAAGATGCTTATGTACAGTATTTTGAAATGTTTTCTAAACCCTAACCCTACCCTTTTCAAGTCCAAAGAGGAACAAATAAAAAAAATAAAACCAAATAAGGGTGAGGCAGTGTTGCGGTCAGAAACCCACCGGCGAGCAGCGACGGGCAACACAGTAGAGCCGGGAGGCTCCCAGGACTGCGGCTGGCCCTGGTCCCTCCGAGCGACGGCCCGCAAAGACTCGGCACGCACGTCCGATGCTGGTGCAAGGGCGTGCCACTCGACCTATACCGGTCGGGAAGGTGATGGATTTGCCTCGCTTAGTTTCCTGCATGGCAAACACGTAAACATTAAATACGAGCCTCGATCGGCTCTCGAGTTGTCTCGTGAATCGGCTCAAGGAGCCGATTCACCCATGATTCGTACGAGGTGCACGATCACATGGTGGTCCTGCTTGATCAATATAAAGCTAAAACGACCTACGACGATTTAGGGTTTTCACCACATAATCGGAACATCCTACGCGTGATTGAGCCTGGCGGCCACGCACGGTGATCATAAACTGACCCTAGACAAGGCCTAAAAACCAACATGAAGTTGATCCCCGGAACATCCCGTCTATGGCTAGCAAACTACACCCTACGCGCCACTGGATCCTTCAACCCGTTTGTAAGGCCTAACTATGCAGATATTAAACTAATCCTTGAAGAACAAGGAGCAATCATAACGGATCGGATCTACTAAATAATGATCAAGCGGGGTGCCGCCCTTACACCTAAGATAGGTGTAAAGGCGGCTAGACGTCTAAGGGTTGCACGGACGAAAGCATATGATACAATAAAACAATGCTAACCCTAACACATCTGTGATAACTACGTTGCTCGCCATCAACAAGGCTTCAGCACGAGCAACGCATGAACAGCGAATAAACGTGTACTGCCTAGATCGCAAGATGCGATCTAGGCAGCATGATGCTTACCCGGAAGAAACCCTCAAGACAAGGGAGTTGGCGATGCGCCTAGATTGGTTTGTGGTGAACGTGATTGTTGTTTATTTCAGAAACCCTAGATACATATTTATAGTCCGTAGACTTTCTAACGTGGGAATAATCCCAACCGTGCACGAGCCAAACTCTATCTAACCGACACGTATCCTACTATATTACAGATACACGGGCAAACTAGCCCAAACTTTGTATACAAGGCCGATTCATGTATATCTTCCATGTATATTCTTCAAGCCCATCTTTAATCGCGGCCTACCTCTGATCCGGTCAAATTCTGGTGATAACACATGCCCCCTGGTTTTGGAAATGACAATTCCAAAATCACTCTGCTTTTTCTTCGTCGGGTCATGTCGTGGCGAGAGCGAACCGTCGCAGTATCCTTCATCATGATGCCTCGCCTCCTCCACTTATCCGCGTGACACTGGCAATTTTTTTTCTATTTGGGCACCACTTCCTCGGAAACTGCTGTGGCATTGAATCTCCACTATATCCCCTTTTATTTAACCGCTCCAAACAGTTCGCTTCTTCATCCCCTTCGTATTAGCACTCCAAAAGCCCTCCTCTACCACCATGTCTTCTTCCTCCTCTGCCTCGTCGGGTCTTTCCACCCAGTCCTCCTCCTCCCGCGAGCCGACGCCGGAGTGGGACCCGGAGGAGGCCCACGAGGCCAACATTCGCCGCGCCATAGAAGACGGGGACGAGTCCAGTCACGACTTCTCCGTCTGGTCTGAGGACGACAAGTCCTCGACCGACGGGGAAAGCGACCTCCGCTTCCTTACCGACGGGGAAACGGAGGAGGAGAGCGATGAAGATCGCTTCTCCTGGGACGACTTCACCTCCTTCGAGGAGGAGGAGGAGGAGGAGGAGGACGACGCCTCCTCCGATGAACCGCCGGCCAAGCGCTTCTGTCCCTGGCCGGGGAACCTCAGCGACTTCGACAGCGACGACGACGCTGACGAGGAAGACGAGGACAACGAGGGCCCTGCCGGCGGCCGCGGCAGCAGCGGCAGCACGAGCCCGCCGGGAGTAGCGCCGACAGTGGCGACGACGGCGACGACGAGGGCAGCGACGGCCCATAGATAGGACCCTTAGCATAGGATCAGTAGTAGTAGATGGGGCAATGTATCCCCTGGTACTTTCTTTTGTGAGCAATCAGCTTTTTATGTAAGGAATCCCATTATCAATGAAGAATTTCCCTCAATTTGATTTTGCCGATTTCCTTTATGCTAATTTAGCCGATTTCCCCTCATACTGACTTTGCCGATTGTCAACTTAGCCAATGCTCAATGAGCCGATGGCAACGCATCGGTCCTTCACAATCTATCCTTCAACTCTTCGACTGTTGACTTTGAGATCTGGTGGATAATGTGGAAGACCCATGCCTTCAAGAGAGCCCTTAAATTCCTCCCACCAGCTCCAGTGATCCTCTTCTGCAAGAACTCACCACATTTGAAGAAGGTTATGATGCAGGGCCAGCCGATGACACCCCAATAGGCTTCTAAAAACAGAGCATCTACCAGGTCAGCTGCCCCCCGAGCCTCAGTCAAGGCGAGAACAGCGGTGAGGACACACAGTTCAGACAAATAGACCCGAGCTCGAGCAAATCGTAGAAAACCACCACGCAGAGCCAGCCAGACTTGCCACCATCGGCTTCCAAGAAAAGGTCAGCCGCTCTGGTCCTAGCCATTCCTACGAGTGTAGCCGATATTGCAGACGAAACATCAACGGCTTAATGAGCAAAAGGCTGCCTTGTACGCCAAAACTGACACCTCTGACAGCACTGCTGAACTGGCGACCTTGCGCAAAGGGTTGGAGGTCCTCGAAGAGAAGGTTCGGGCAACAAAATCAATCCGCGTCTTGAACACGCAGCTGGTGGATCCTGTGTAATTTGTACTAGAGTCGATGGCTGTGCATCGGCTTTGTTTCTTAGCTCTAAAGTCGATGTCTGTGCATCGGCTGTTCATCATGAGAATTTTTTTTTACTGGCCGATTTTTCTATCGGCCCCCAATATTTCACTGCTCTATCGGCCCCCAATATTTCACTGCACATGTATCGACATGTTCATCTGATTAGGTGCCCCCCGAGCCGAATCTGCCAGGTAACTGCGGATATCGGCTCTGTAGTTAGCCAAAGCACTGTATTTGAACGTCGGCTCTGTTAAGACCAATGTTGACTTCTTCCAGCTCATCAGCCGACGTAAACCCGTTGCCCGTTAGATCGACGTTGAACACATGCAGAACGTATGGTGAGGATAATTTTGGCCGATTGCTGGAATCGGCCTCCATGTTGATTGAATCGCTCAATGAAGGTTTTGCAACGTTCGTCCATAGATCTTTGGGGCCGATCACCAGGATCGGCCTCGCCACATTCGTCCATAGATTTGTTCTTGCTATACGGTCAGGCCGGTGTATAAGACCAGCCTAACCCCGTCCTTCGTCACGTCGATGCGCTCGCAGTCGTCCAAATTGATGCCTGAGAGTGGCTCTTGGCATGTCGTCTCCCAAACATTCATGCCAGCCGTTGAAATCTCGGCTGAGTCATCTGCGTGGACGACCTCTACTTCATCTCCATCCCACTGTATTAAGCATTGGTGCATCGTGGATGGAATGCAACAGTTGGCGTGGATCCAATCTCTCCCTAGCAGGACAGCATAAGTGCTCTTGCTATCGACAATAAAGAACGTCGTAGGGATGGTTTTCCTTCCTACGGTCAGATCCATGTTCAGAACACCTTGTGCGTCAGATGCTTGGCCGTTGAAATCGTTCAGTGTAACATTGGTCTTGATCAGATCCGAGCTAGAGCGTCCCAACCGACGTAGCATGGAGTATGGCATAATGTTGACTGCCGCTCCGGTGTCCACCAGCATCTTGTTGACAGGCTGCCCATTGATATAACCTCGCAAGTACAGGGCCTTCAGGTGTCTGTAGCTTCTTTCTCGTGGCTTCTCAAAGATAACTGGCCGTGGCCGGGCTGCAGTCAAGTTGTGCCACAGGTGCTTCGTCTAATCCTGGAGCACTAAACTCCGTCGGAAGGATGAACACCATGTTTGTGCCAGCCGATGTCTCATCATCGGCTTCCTTCTGTCTGGGGCGCCACTCTTTCTTTTGTGGCCGTCCTTCTTCTTCCAGAGTTCGCTGAATTTTCGCGGCCAGATCCGGCCGCGCCTTCCTTAACATGTGCAGGTATAACCTTTCGGCTTCCTCCAAACCACGTAGTCACTGAACCCTACGCTTTTGGGAACGGCTGAGTCCATCAGGGCACCACCTTGGCCGGTGGTACTTATCTTCTTCTTCTTCATCATCGTCCTCTAGTTCCTCGAGATCTTCTACCCTTGAGGACTCAGTGTGCTTGTTCCGAGGCGGGAGAGGCCCTAGACGTTTGAACACGGACACGTTAGCTGCATCCTTCTTCTTTTGTCTACATTCTGGGCAGTTGCCGATTGTAGGCAATCAGCTCATTCCTGAATCCCAGCAGTGTCTGAAGAAGGGACAGTCCCAGTGCATATCCACGTCGTATTGCGCTCTCGACTTTTCCTTGGCGTGGCGCTCATATCTCTCCTCGTCGTGATCATGCCGACGATGTCTCCTAGCGTCCCTAGCCAGACGATCTCTTTTGTCATCGTTGTCATATCGTCGGCGTTGGTCGTATTGACTCACGTATTTGTTGAGGAGGTGATCAGAGAGAGGTCGCTGATATCTCACATTCTTCACTTCTCCCTCCGTGAAGTAGCGCTTGCCATCGTGCCGGAGCCGATCGCGTGAAACGGCTTCCTCCTTGTCCTCGTTATGAGAGCAGCTGCCCTCGTCTCTGTCCTTACCAGAGTGGTGCCCAGGTCCTACCATGTTGATGTTGAACGAGAAACATGGCTGGCACCTCCCAGGGTAAGTGCACTCCACCATGTTAACGGCGGGGAAGGGGTGTGTATCGACTTTCATGGCGTACTGGCGGAAAATTAGACGCCCTTGTTCTAGCGCCATTTGGATCTGCTGACGCCACACCCTGCAGTCGTTGGTGGCATGGGTGAACGTGTTATGCCACTTGCAGTATGGCTTTCCGTTCAGCTCCTGAGCCGTGGGGATCTTGTGGACTTCGGGTACCTTTAGCTGCTTCTCCTTAAGTAAGAGGTCGAAAATTTGCTCAGCCTTGGTCACGTCAAAGTCAAACCCTCTTGGAGGACCTTGTGGCTTGACCCACTTGTAGGACACGGGGTTTGCCCCCGGGTCCATTCAGCCACTGCTACCTCTTGATCTCCCGCAGAGCCTTCATCTTCATCTGCCTCAACCAGGACCACCGCACGCTTGAATTTATCCTGGTATACGTCTGGGTGGCGCTGTTCGTATAATGACAGCTTCTGCACCATATGCGCCAGTGAAGGGTAGTCTGCTTGGGAGGCCACATCCTTGATCGGTGATGCGAGACCCACCGCCGCCAACTCGACTGCTTCTTTTTCAGTCACACGAGCCGAATAGCATCGGTTCCTAACGGTCCTGAAGCGCTGGATGTATTCTGACACTGTTTCTCTGCGCTTATGTCGTACTTGTGCTAGATCGGCAATGCCAGCCTCGGAAGTCTCTGAGTGATACTGCATGTGGAACTGCTCCTCCAACTGCTTCCAAGTCCGGATTGAGTCTGGTGGCAGCGATGTGTACCACCCGAAAGCTGATCCCGTGAGGGACTCGTGCGAAGAACCTCACACGCAGCTCATCCGATGCTGAGATCGTGCCCGAGCTGTGCCAAATATCGGCTCACATGCTCGATTGAGCTGGAACCATCTGATCCACTAAACTTGGAGAATTCAGGGAGCCGATATTTGGGTGGTAGCGGGATCAACTCGTACTCGTTGGGGTACGGCTTGGAATATCCGATTGCCCTCCTTTTCGGGACCACGCCAAACTGATCTCTCAAGATTGTACTGATCTAATCCGCGGTGCTGGCTGCAGGAGTCGAACTCTGAAGATTCGCCGGAGTGGCATACTTAGCCAGCCACGCTTGCTTCTCAAGCTCTGAGCCAACTGCAGGAGTTGGGCTCTGGAGGTTTATCGGAGTGGCATACTTAGCTAGCCACGTCTGCTTCTCAAGGTCTGTTCCCGACGTTCCTCCTGCTGTTCCAGAAGTCCCTGTCGTTGCGGTACCGGTTTGTGAGTATCCGATTCATGCGAGTCCGGCACATATGTGCACGTGTATCCGTGAGGGATCTCCTTAGGCGCCTCATGCAAGAACTGGTAATCACTAGGGTCACCACCGATCTTGTAGACGACGTATGCCGGTGAACTCGGCACTTCTGGTGCTGCCAACGCGAATGGCAGCGGTGGTCGGGACTGGAGTGGCATCTCTCCTTGGTGAGTGTGACATCCTGGCCCCTAGAACTGATCCTGACGGAGAGTACTGATGCCTCATGATTTCCTGGATCACCCGAAGAGCGACACGCTCCAAAGTGTTCACCAGGCTCTCAGAATGGCGGTGCATCGAATGAGCTACGATGAAATTAATCTCCTGACGCAGAGACCTGGTGCGTTCTTCTGACGGGGCGGACAGATCCACTCCATCGAGCGCGCCTTCAGGTGAGAACCCTTTCCACCTGATGCCGTGCGAGCGGGTTCTCTGGAAAGAGCCGATGAGGTCGGCTTCGAGGATCGCTTTGACCTCGTCATGCTTCTTCTTGAGCTCCTCCGTCAGATCTTCGTACGTGACCGGAGTACCTTCCGCCATCTCAGATGTAGATGGCGATGTGGTTGATGTCGAAGATCGTCCCACCGGGCGTGCCAGAATGTGTTGCGGTCAGAAACCCACCGGCGAGCAGCGACGGGCAACACGGTAGAGCCGGGAGGCTCCCAGGACTGCGGCTGGCCCTGGTCCCTCCGAGCGACGGCCCGCAAAGACTCGGCACGCACGTCCGATGCTGGTGCAAGGGCGTGCCACCTGACCTATACCGGTCAGGAAGGTGATGGATTTGCCTCGCTTAGTTTCCTGCATGGCAAACACGTAAACATTAAATACGAGCCTCGATCGGCTCTCAGGTTGTCCTGTGAATCGGCTCAAGGAGCCGATTCACCCATGATTCGTACGAGGTGCACGATCACATGGTGGTCCTGCTTGATCAATATAAAGCTAAAACGACCTACGACGATTTAGGGTTTTCACCACATAATCGGAACATCCTACGCGTGATTGAGCCTGGCGGCCACGCACGGTGATCATAAACCGACCCTAGACAAGGCCTAAAAACCAACATGAAGTTGATCCCCGGAACATCCCGTCTAGGGCTAGCAAACTACACCCTACGCGCCATCTGGATCCTTCAACCCGTTTGTAAGGCCTAACTATGCAGATATTAAACTAATCCTTCAAGAACAAGGAGCAATCATAACGGATCGGATCTACTAAATAATGATCAAGCGGGGTGCCACCCTTACACCTAAGATAGGTGTAAAGGCGGCTAGACGTCTAAGGGTTGCACGGACGAAAGCATATGATACAATGAAACAATGCTAACCCTAACACATCTGTGATAACTACGTTGCTCGCCATCAACAAGGCTTCAGCACGAGCAACGCATGAACAGCGAATAAACGTGTACTACCTAGATCGCAAGATGCGATCTAGGCAGCATGATGCTTACCCGGAAGAAACCCTCGAGACAAGGGAGTTGGCCACGCGCCTAGATTGGTTTGTGGTGAACGTGATTGTTGTTTATTTCAGAAACCCTAGATACATATTTATAGTCCGTAGACTTTCTAACGTGGGAATAATCCCAACCGTGCACGAGCCAAACTCTATCTAACTGACACGTATCCTACTATATTACAGATACACGGGCAAACTAGCCCAAACTTTGTATACAAGGCCGATTCATGTATATCTTCCATGTATATTCTTCAAGCCCATCTTTAATCGCGGCCCACCTCTGATCCGGTCAAATTCTGGTGATAACAGGCATATGTGGGCTAATGGCTATTTCTCCAATAATGGCCTATGCCCTATTTACTTTACCCCAATTGGTGAAACCCTCCATAAACCCAACCAACCTCATTTCAACCCAAAACAATGATCCTTGGGATCAAAGAGAAAGAAAGAAAAAGAATTGAGAAATTGCAAAAACCCTCACATATGGCTTATGGCCATTTTTGAAAATCTTTAACCTAGGCCATATAAATTTGTGCCAATGGTTTGGAAACTCTTTTAAACTCAAAAGGATCCTTTTGCATCAAAGAACCAAAATCAAATCAAAGAAAAATCAAAAACCTAGTTACATGTGATAATGATCACATGTGACAATTTTAACATCTTACCCACTTTGAGCCCCTGGATTAAGAGATTTCTAAACCAAACTCTCCCAAATCTTTGCACCTCATCCAAGACCTCATCAATATGAACACTTTTTATGTTGACCACTTTGACCAGATCTTTTTCTATTGCTTAGTACAAGAGTGCAAAGTGGCAACATTGAAACAGATTCTAGATTCCCCCAAACTTTGGAATTTTCACAAACCATTTCCAAAACCAAACCAAGACCACCCATAGATGCCAAACATTATTTAGAACACATCTATGAAGATTTTTGGTCAAAATTCAACCCACATAAGACCATTGCTTGTCATATATGTGGATCACATAGAGTAAGATTAGGGTACAACCACTCCCAACCACTATGTACCACCTCCCTTTCTCTATCTTGTGCTCATCTATAGTGCACCAGGTACCCTAACAACTCTCTTGACATCAACTAGCCTTGCCATGATCACCTTGACCCAAACCATGCCAAAGGACATGACATATGTCACACACTTTTTGACTTTGATCATATGTGCCTACCCTAACCCTCTCCAACCTTGCCCACCATGTCTAGTACACTGGTGTAACCTCACTCACTAATGCCAGGCCCAGAGACACACCACATTGCACACAAAATATCCAAGAACAGACCATGCCGGCCAACCTTGCTCACCACCATGCCAACCTGCCCCCTTGACCTCTCCTCTCCCTCTGACCATGTCATCTAGCCTCACCACACGCTGCTGAACACGCCAGACATCATCCTAGGTCAAGAATAACATGACAACGCCGGGGACGTGACGTGGTCACCGCACCCAGGCTCGCCAGAGCGCGCACCAGCATGGCCCTGGACGCGCCAGTACACGGCCGCGCCTCGTCACAGTCGTCCTCCCCTCCCTCTCTCCTTGGACCTGCACGATCCCCTCGACGTCAGCAACACCGTGGACATGCCCACCTGCCCGTGCTAGCGCTGTAGCCGACGCCCACGATGATGACCTCCGCCACTGTACTGCGGAGAAGACGACGTGGCCTGCCCGCTCCCGTCCACCCCCGTCCTCGCCATCACGCGCATGATGATCACTGAGCCCTGCTGCACCGTCCACTCCCACTCCCTTGCCCTTTCGCGGCCCCTAGCACCATCGCCGCCATGACCTGCCCCGCTCCGCCTCGGCCTCGTATCGACCCTATAAAAGGAGAGCTCCCCCTCCTCAAATCTTCACACCAACAGCTCCCCTCTCCTCTCTGATCATCCTCGACACCTTGCTCCTCCACATTGTCGCCGGTAGCCACTCAAGTGCGCGCCGGAGTCCCGTAGCACCGCCACAGAAGCCGCCGTCGATTTCGTCCACCTCCGCCGCTCCCACGACCACCGTTCGCCTCTCCGTCGTCGACAACGTCGAACCGCGTCAACGCCGAGCCTCGCTGACCGCCGGTGAGCTCGCCGGACCCCAACCCTCGGCGCCAGTAAGCTCCTCTCTCGCTGGAGACGACGACGCCTCTCGCGCGTCCGATCTAGTTCTAATCCGACGGCCCCCGTTGAAACATACCGTTTCGCCAGTTATGTGTGACTGACGAGCGGGACCCAGTGTCTGGCGGCCCACGTGCAATGTGAGCATAGCTGGGCTGGCCCGTTCCTTTCTCTCTGTTTGGCCCAACTTCGTTTCCCGCGCGAGCCCAATCATTTGAATTCAAATATTGGATTTAAATGAAATTTCTTGCAGATGCCTTATTCAAAATCAAATAGAATCAAATCTACCCAACCAAATTTGATGACTTTATATGGTTGGAAAGCCTATAAAATTTTCTATCAAACCCCACTGGTCTCACACCCTAATTCCTCTTAGATCATCTGCAACAAAAATACCAAGGCAAGGACTTTTCAAATTTGAAACAGTATTTAAAATTCAAACATAAGTGATTTTGAGTTTATTCCAACTCTCATAAATCACATTTCACACTGTCTAATTGATTATGCGAAAACATGACTTAGTTGTGTGCATGGTCATGGGCTAGAATCAAAAATTGGCTATGTAGTCAATACTAGCCCATTTAAATTATTTTCCAATTTAGGATTTTAAATCTATGAGGTGTAGCACCTCATTTAAATCATCTTCCCAAGTAATGTGAAGTAATGTGATGACCCTTGTTGCATATGGTCTCATACTTGCTCACTTGAGGATCTTAAATCAAAGTAGGATCTAAATTGCATGAGGTGTAATCCCTCATTTAAATCATTTTTCTCAAATGATAAATGTGAAGTATTGACATTGGTCAACATGATCTCACACTTATGAATTGAGGAGATTAAATCTTAAGAAGATTCAATGAGAGGAAATTATTTCTCCAAAGGAAATAAATAGAAACCCTAATCCCTATTTAAAGAAGAAACCCTAGCATAATGTTGAGTAATGTAGATGATGATGCTAGATCATCTTGAGTGAGCTGATAACCCACAAGTATAGGGGATCGCAACAGTCTTCGAGGGAAGTAAAAGCCAAATTTATTGATTCGACACAAGGGGAGGTAAAGAATACTTATAAGCCTTAACAACTGAGTTGTCAATTCAGCTGCACCTGGAAAAGCACTAGTAATAGGGGTGATGTGAAAGTAGCAGTAATATGAGAGCGAGTAGTAATAGTAACACGAGCAGCGAGTAATAGTAACACGGAGGCAATGGCACCAGAAAATAGTTGATACTACTTCCAATGACATATAGAACGAGTATATGATGATGAAAGATGGACCGGGGTTCCCAGCTATCTACACTAGTGGTAACTCTCCAATAACAAGTGTTGGGTGAACAAATTATAGTTGGGCAATTTATAGGATTGAGAGCATTAAGACAGAACATCAAGATTATTAATCATGTAGGCATGTTTTCCATATATAGTCATACGTGCTCGCAATGAGAAACTTGCATAACATCTTTTGTCCTACCAGCCGGTGGTAGCCGGGCCTCAAGGGAATCTACTGGTAATTAAGGTACTCCTTTTAATAGAGCACCGGAGCAAAGCATTAACACTTGGTGAAAACATGTGATCCTCATACCTAAGCCTTCCCCTCCAGTTATTCCAGTTGCTGTCACTCTGGGGCCTCGGGTTCCGGACATAGACATGTGCAAACAACTTGTAGATACAATCTAAGAGCATCCCTAGTGGTTCCTCTAAAGGGCCATCTAAACATATTTAGAGGGTCGTGAGGACAAAAAAGACTCTCAGTGGTCTCTCTATCCCATCCTCTAAATTTAGAAGGTTTGCCATATCCTCGCTCCATCCTCCAAATATAGAGGACGAAGCCACGACCATCGAAGCAAAGTTGTTGCCCCGCGCTCTTCTTCCCGCGCGCATCTGGAGACCAGAAAAGGAGGCGGGAGCATGTCCGCGAAGTCTCTGTCACCGTCCCTCCACTCGCCGCCCAGGTATGATTTTTTCCCCGGGGAATTAGTGAGATTGAGCGGCGGCGCTGGGCGGGGGCTCTGGGTGGCCCTGGGCGGCGGCGCTGGCCGCGGCGGTCGAAATCGAGTTACGGCGGCGGCCGAAATCGAGGGAGGGCGGTGGCGCTGGGCAGGGCCGGTGGCGCTGCGACGCGGTCTGGGTCCTCCATTCGCGCGTCCTTGGACGGGGCCAGCGTCTCTGGTTTCTGTACCAAAATTCGCTGCGGACGGGGCCATCATCTCTGGTTTCTGTACCAAAATATGTTCTGCTAGTTCTATAGTTTGTACTAGTTTCTGTACTAAATTTTTTAGATAAACACAGATGATTGAATTGCCTATACTGAAATATATTCTGCTAGTTTCATCTGTGCTATATCCTTTAGAAATTATTGTTTGCATAAATATTGTTGTCTTTGGAGGCTGTTGTTTGTAGACTAAATTGTTGAATGAATTTTGACATGTTGTCTTGCTAGATAAATGGACAACAGATGGATGACATTGGGTTTTTAGACAAAGGAATTCAAGAGAGAGATGAGAGAAGGCAAAGCGAGGAGTGTTGGATGAGAGGTGGGAGGGGTGGTATATATGGACCTGGGAAAATAGCCGTTGGAAATAGCCGTTGGAAATTTAGCCGTTTGAAATATAGCCGTTTGAAATATTACTAAACTATATAAGAGAGAATTTATGTCCTAGATATAGAGGAACCACTGAAAAACTGAGATCATCTAAAAGGGAATCTTTATAGATGGCCATCTATATGGACATATAGAGGATCTCATTTAGAGGAACCACTAGAGATGCTCTAAGCAATAAGTATAGAGCTTGAATCTAAGATCATGCCACTCGTGCACTAGTGACAAGCATTAAACACAACAAGATTGCAACAACAATAACTTCACAAACTTATATAGATAGACTGATCATAATGTAACAATTCATCGGATCCCAACAAACACAACACCGATTACATCAGATGGATCTCAATCATGTAAGGCAGCTCATGAGATCATTGTATTGAAGTACATGCGAGAGAGAGTACCAACTAGCTACAGCTAGAACCCGTAGTCCATGGGGGAACTACTCACGGAGCATGATGGAGGCGGTGGCGTTGATGGAGATGGCTTCCGGGGGCACTTCCCCGTCCCGGCGGCGTGCCGGAACAGAGATTCTGTCCCCCGAAACGGAGTTTCGCGATGGAGGCGGCGCCCCTGGAGTCTTTCTGGAGTTTCGTCAATTGGTGTCGGGTTTTTAGGTCTCGAGGGATTTTATAGGCGAAGAGGCGGCGCGAGAGGGTGCCTGGGGGGCCCACACCATAGGCTGGCGCGCCCCCCCTCTAGGCTGCGCCGCCCTGTGGTCTGGGGCCCTGGGCCTCCTCTCCGTCTCCCCTTCGGTGTTCTGGTCCGTCTCGGTGAAATAAGATGTTTGGCTTTTGTTTCGTTAAATTCCGAGAATATTTCCCGAACAGCCTTTCTGGAACCAAAAAGAGCAGAAAACAGGAACTGGCACTTCGGCATCTTGTTAATAGGTTAGTTCCGGAAAATGCATAAAATCATTATAAAGTGTGAGCAAAACATGTAGGTATTGTCATAAAACTAGCATGGAACATCAGAAATTATAGATACGTTGGAGACGTATCAAGCATCCCCAAGCTTAGTTCCTACTCGCCCTCGAGTAAGTAAACGATAAAAATAATAATTTCTGTAGTGACATGCTACTAACATAATCTTGATCATACTATTGTAAAGCATATGAGATGAATAAAGTCACTCAAGGCAACGATCTATAGTTTGCTAACAAATAGATAACATATAGCAAAACTTTTCATGAATAGTACTTTCAAGACAAGCATCAAAAAGTCTTGCATAGGAGTTAACTCATAAAGCAATAAATTCAAAGTAAAGGCATTGAAGCAACACAGAGGAAGATTTAAGTTTCAGCGAGTTGCTTTCAACTTTCAACATGCATATCTCATGGATAATTGTCAACACAAAGTAATATGATGAGTGCAAATAAGCAAGTATGTAAGAATCAATGCACAGCTTGACACAAGTGTTTGCTTCTAAGATGGAAGGAAGTAGGTAAACTGACTCAACATAAAGTAAAAGAATGGCCCTTCGCAGAGGGAAGCAGGGATTAAATCATGTGCTAGAGCTTTTTCAGTTTTGAAATCATATAGAGAGCATACAAATAAAGTTTTGAGAGGTGTTTGTTGTTGTCAACGAATGGTAGTGGGCACTCTAACCCCCTCATCAAACAGACTTTCAAAGAGCAGCTCCCATGAAGGACGTTATCTCTACCAGCAAGGTAGATCATCCCTCTTCTCTTTTGTTTACACATGTATTTTAGTTTTATTTGACACTCCTCCCAACCTTTTGCTTACACAAGCCATGGCTAACCGAATCCTCGGGTGCCTTCCAACATTCACATACCATGAAGGAGTGTCTATTTGCAAAATTAAGTTGCTTAGTGATGAATCAGGGCAAAACATGTGAAGAGAATTATTAATGAAAGTTAATTAATTGGGGATGGGAACCCCGCTGCCAGCTTTTTTTGCAAAATTATTGGATAAGCGGATGAAGCCACTAGTCCATTGGTGAAAGCTGCCCAACAAGATTGAAAGATAAAACACCACATACTTCCTCATGAGCTATAAAACATTGACACAAATAAGAGATAATAAAGTTTTGAATTGTTTAAAGGTAGCACATGAAGTATTTACTTGGAATGGCAGAAAATACCACATAGTAGGTAGTTTATGGTGGACACAAATGGCATAGGTTTTGGCTCAAGATTTTGGATGCGCGAGAAGCATTCCCTCTCAGTACAAGGCTTTGGCTAGCAAGGTTGTTTGAAGCAAACACAAGTATGAACCGGTACAGCAAAACTTACATAAGAAAATATTGCAAGCATTATAAGACTCTACACTGTTTTCCTTGTTGCTCAAACACTTTTACCAGAAAATATCTAGACCTTTGAGATAGCAATCATGCAAACCAAATTTCAACAAGCTCTACGGTAGTTCTCCACTAATAGGTTCATGATCTACTTGAGAGCTCAAAACAATTGCCAAGTATCAAATTATCCAAGACAATATGAGGCATTTTCTGTTTCCAACCAAATAACAATAAGTGCAATAGCTTCCAACTTTTGTCATGAACCTTAAAAGTAAAACGAAGAACACCAGTGTTCATATGAAAAAGCGGAGCGTGTCTCTCTCCCACACAAGGATTGCTAGGATCCGATCTTATTCAAACAAAAACAAAAATAAAAACACACAGACGCTCCAAGTAAAGCACATAAGATGTGACCGAATAAAAATATAGTTTCACTAGAGGTGACCTGATAAGTTGTTGATGAAGAGGGGGATGCCTTGGGCATCCCCAATCTTAGATGCTTGAGTCTTCTTGAAATATGCAGGGATGAACCACGGGGGCATCCCCAAGCTTAGACTTTTCACTCTTCTTGATCATATATCATCCTCCTCTCTTGACCCTTGAAAACTTCCTTCACACCACACTTCTCATAAACTTCATTACAGGGGTTAGTACTCAAAAAACTTTAATCCACTTTAGTCCTGTAGTGACACATTGCAAGAACTCAATAAAATATTATCTACAGCTCTCCACGTCTAGAAAGCCTCACTTAAAGTCCACAAGAGACAATGCAAAAAACAGAGACAGAATCTGTCAAAACAGAACAGCCAATAAAGTCGAATTTTTTTGAGGTACTTCCGTTGCTCGAATCAGAAAACTCAAAACTAACGAAAGTTGCGTACGTTTCTGAGGAACACGCATGAAAATTGGCAGATTTTTCTGAGTTTCCTACAGAGAGACCTACTCAAATTCGTGACAGGTAGAAATATATTTCTGCGCAGAAATCCAAATCTAGTATCAACCTTCTATTAGAGACTTTACTTGGCACAACATTGAAATAAAATAAAGATAAGGAGAGTTTGCTACAGTAGTAACAATTTCTAAGACACAACAAAACAGTAGCAAAATAAAAACATGGGTTATCTCCCAAGAAGTGCTTTCTTTATAACCATTAAGATGGGCTCAGCAATTTTAATGATGCACTCGCAAGAAATAAGAGTTGAAGCAAAAGAGAGCATCAAAAAGAAAATTCAAAACACATTTAAGTCTAACCCACTTCCTATGCATAGGAATCTTGTACACAAATAAATTCATGAATTACAAAGTGACAAGCATAGGAAGATAAAACAAGAGTAACTTCAAGAGTTTCAGCATATAGAGAGGTGTTTTAGTACCATGCAAATTTCTACAACCATATTTTCCTCTCTCATAATAATTTTCAGTAGCTTCATGAATAAACTCAACAATATAACTATCACATAAAGCATGTTTTTCATGATTCACAAACACATAATTTTTATCAAGCTCAGAAATAATAGGATTAAAACTTTCAAACCCACTTTTATCAATAATATAACAAGATGATTGATCAATCTCAAAAGATATGGGACTCCTAGATAAAGTAAAGACCTTTCCAATCCCATTTTCATTAGTAGTACAATTAATATTATCAAGTAACATAGGACCATCATCTAGAGATTTATCATAAACATTTGCCAAGCAAAACTCTTTAGTACCATGCATTTCGACATCAGGCACAAACAAATCATTATCATAAGATTTATCAAAATAGCATGGATTATCATAAATAACAGTAGCATAATTATTCTCACAAGTTTTACTCATAGGGAAATTTCAAGAGAATCCACAGGAACATAACATTCATCCTCCTTTGGTAAGCATGGAGGACAATCAAATAGTGTAAGAGATAAAGAGTTACTCTCATTAGAAGGTTGGCATGGGTAGCTAATCCATTCTTCCTCCTTTTGTTCATCACTCTCCTCTTCTTTTTCATCCAATGAGCTTTCGGGTTCATCAATCTCCTCCTCTTTTTCATCCAATGAGCTTTCAGGTTCATCAATTTCTTCTTCCACTGGTTCCTGCAAATTGTGAGTGCATTCTTGTGCATTAATGAGTCTCTCTTTATAATCAATGATATAAGGATTATCACTGTAACTTTCTATGCAAAAATTAAGGATAGAAGAGACATAATCTTTAAGGTCCTTACAAGCAACACAAGTTTCATAATTTTTAGACATGAAGGATTCTATCTCAGAGGCTCCCATAAATAAGACAAATTGTTCTACCTCTTCGAACCCAAAATGAATATAGTTATTCCAATTATAGTTCTTAATTAAAACTTCTTCACTAAAGCCACATTCAAATTTAAGATGTTTAGTATTCTGTTTAGAGCAACAGTTTATATCATGGCGTTTAAGCAAGATTTTAGCAATTGTATTCAATTTTTCTATCACAGCACTCATAACTTTACCCGTTCTTGATTCTCTATAATTCATATATATTTCAATAAGCTCCAAATAGGTTGTGGGTTCTCCCATAACAGCAGTTTTTAATTTTTCGGTTTTTCAAATTTTTATGGATTTTCGGGTGTATAAGTAAAATAAAACAAGACAAAAGGAAACTAGACAAAAGTAAACTAAGCAAAATAATACTAGATAGAAATAAACTAAGAACAAGTAAACTAGACAAAAGTAAACTAAGCAAAACAAAGTAAAATAAAATAAAAACAGAGAGAGAGAGGTAGAGTGTACTCCCCAGGTGAACTTATGAGAAGAGCTATGCCTCCCCGGCAACGGCGCAAGAAAATAGTCTTGATAACCCACAAGTATAGGGGATCGCAACAGTCTTCGAGGGAAGTAAAACCCAAATTTATTGATTCGACACAAGGGGAGGTAAAGAATACTTATAAGCCTTAACAACTGAGTTGTCAATTCAGCTGCACCTGGAAAAGCACTAGTAACAGGGGTGATGTGAAAGTAGTAGTAATATGAGAGCAGTAGTAATAGTAACACATCAGCAGTAATAGTAACATAGAGGCAATGGCACCTGAAAATAGTTGATACTACCAATGACATATAGAACGAGTATATGATGATGAAAGATGGACCGGGGTTCCCAGCTATCTACACTAGTGGTAACTCTCCAATAACAAGTGTTGGGTGAACAAATTACAGTTGGGCAATTGATAGGATTGAAAGCATTAAGACAGAACATCAAGATTATTAATCATGTAGGCATGTTTTCCATATATAGTCATACGTGCTCGCAATGAGAAACTTGCATAACATCTTTTGTCCTATCAGCCGGTGGCGGCCGGGCCTCAAGGGAATCTACTGGTAATTAAGGTACTCCTTTTAATAGAGCACCGGAGCAAAGCATTAACACTTGGTGAAAACATGTGATCCTCATACCTAAGCCTTCCCCTCCAGTTATCTCAGTTGTTGTCACTCTGGGGCATCGGGTTCCGGACATAGACATGTGCAAACAACTTGTAGATACAATCTAAGCAATAAGTATAGAGCTTGAATCTAAGATCATGCCACTGGTGCACTAGTGACAAGCATTAAACACAACAAGATTGCAGCAACAATAACTTCACAAACTTATATAGATAGACTGATCATAATGTAACAATTCATCGGATCCCAACAAACACAACACCGATTACATCAGATAGATCTCAATCATGTAAGGCAGCTCATGAGATCATTGTATTGAAGTACATGGGAGAGAGAGTACCAACTAGCTACAGCTAGAACCCGTAGTCCATGGGGGAACTACTCACGGAGCATGATGGATGCGGTGGCGTCGATGGAGATGGCTTCCGGGGGCACTTCCCCGTCCCGGCGGCGTGCCGGAACAGAGATTCTGTCCCCCGAAACGGAGTTTCGCGATGGCGGCGGTGCCCCTGGAGTCTTTCTGGAGTTTCTTCAATTGGTGTCGGGTTTTTAGGTCTCGAGGGATTTTATAGGCGAAGAGGTGGCGCGAGAGGGTGCCTGGGGGCCCACAACATAGGCTAGCGCCCCCCCCCCCTCTAGGCCGCGCCGCCCTGTGGTCTGGGGGCCCTGGGCATCCTCTCTGTCTCCCCTTTGGTGTTCTGGTCCGTCTCGGTGAAATAAGATGTTTTGCTTTTGTTTCATCGAATTCCGAGAATATTGCCCGAACAGCCTTTCTGGAACCAAAAGAGCGAAAACGAGAGCTGGCACTTCGGCATCTTGTTAATAGGTTAGTTCCGGAAAATGCATAAAATCATTATAAAGTGTGAGCAAAACATGTAGGTATTGTCATAAAACTAGCATGGAACATCAGAAATTATAGATACGTTGGAGACGTATCATGAGCCATTAAGGCTAAACTAGTCTACTTAAGTATTGTTTGGTGATTGTATCCTCGTATTCATTTATAGACGCTAGTACCGGAGACTATCAAGAGGAGGAGGTCTTCTACCAAGAGGAAGAAGAAGAAGAGAACTTTGATCACTACACCAACCAAGGAAAGCTAATATCCTTGCAAGTTGACCTAGTGCAAAGCTCTACCAGAGCAAGGCACCATTACATATTACTTTATGCTTAATGATCCTATCCCAAGTTTTTACCTTACAAGTTTTGACTTTGGTTTATCAAAGTTTATTTTTGATTTATGATTCACTTGGTCTAGATATGGAGTAGTACCATAGCATAAAACTTAGCCTAGAGCAATACGAGCTGATTAGCACCCCTCATGACTAGTTGCTAGTGCTAACAAATAAAATTGACTACTCTAGATGGGAACTTGTGAAATGAAATGACTTTGAAAACCTTGGAATGATGATTCATTCTATTGAAAGATTTTGAAGGTGAATGTGACTTGAATGACATGGTGAATTTTACAAAAAAAAACTGATGGTTGGGTTCGGATGCGGTACCATTCCAATTTTTTAGTACCCCCACAATACCTGAATCTGGGTAAGGCTTAACTGGAAACTTATGTATTTTAGTATGGGTTCCCTCTGAACAAGTGTCATAGGGGTTATGCCGAGGCTGCCTCCATTGAAAGTTAAATGACGTGAAATGAGGTGAATGTCCTACCCAAGCCCTCTGCAGTTCCCGGGTTGGCGGTTTGCTATCACCGGGAGGCCAAGCTCATGGGGAGAGGTGCCTATACTAGGGTATGTAAATGAAAGGTTGTGATTGGTAGTTCGCGCACTGAGTGCGATAAATCGAGGCCGATTACCCCGACGGACTATTGCAATTATTGTGGCACAAGTGTACGACCTCTGCAGAGTGTAAACCTATTCGAATAGCCGCGTCCGCGGTCATGGACAGTTGGAAAGCCCATACTGTTCTGTCATCAGAACTTTTCCAAATTATGAATGGTGACTTGTGACTTGACCTTGAAAGGTGACTTTGACTTTGAATCACAACAGAGTTATGGGAATGACACTAATGTTCCCACTTGAGTTAAGTTAGGCAAATGAAGAGTCTTTTATTATTAAAGTGCTTATGAAATAAAACTGGCTTTATGCAAATGAACCTAGAGCTTAGAACCCCCTTACTTTAGCTGTTAGTACTTACACTGGTTTGCGAGTACTTTAAAGTACTCATGGCTGTGTCCCTGGCTATTCAAATGGCCAGACTATGAAGATGAGCCCCAGTACCAGGATGAAGGACAACAGGACGTCTACGACAACTAGGACTACTCCTGACGTCAACAGTTGCCTGTGGAGCAGATGGACTACTACTACGCTACTTCCGCTATGTGTTTTGTATTAGATCCTTAGATCCCCTATGTTGTATTAAGACTGGATCATGTGATCCTTTGTTGTAAGACAATTATGAGTTGTAATGAATGATGTTCTGTGATATCAATCTATTTAAAATATTCCTGGGATTGCGATGTATGGCATAATAGGCATCTGGATTTAAAATCCGGGTGTTGACACCCACCTTGGTCGATGGATGATCTTCATGGGCCCCTAGTTGGGCTGTAGGAGGTAGCATAATATTGGTTATCCAAAGGGTAATGCCCACATCAGTAGCCCCCGAGTGACTGGCCGAAGTAAAGCTTCGGGCAGGGACTAAAATTGTCTTATGCCGTACATCCGTAATTGCCGGAAGGTTTTGATCTCTAGAAACCAAAAGTTGTTTTTTATCGGGTGCGCGTCCAGCGCTCCCGATGGGAGTAGCCCCCCGAGTCTAGGCACGGATGCTTGCAACCGTGTGTAGACTCAAGTTGTACTACTCGAGTGTTTTTGGTTGTCGATGTTTTTGGCAAGCTGTTGTAATCATCTGATATCTTTTTTATATCGGGTCCTCCATAACTTCGACTAAAGTCATGCCAATTGATATTACGTAAGGGATTGGAGTTATATGCCCAGCTTTACTCGATTAATCGATACTGGTTAACTGCCGATGGCAAAAACAACGTTACTCTACTCAGAATCAAGTCCTCGGGCGTGACCCTGGATCTTCTGAAATCTTCGAGTCCATATCTTTCCGCCTTCAGTAATTTTTATCGGGTGCGCATCCAACGATCCCGATAGGAATAGCCCCCGAGTCTAGGTACGGATGCTTGCAACCGTGCGTAGACTCAAGTAGAACAACCTAATGTTATAGTTTCCTTCGGATGCTTCATTAGGAGTCGATACTTTTGATGACATCATTAGTGACGTGGCCAATGCGGTGGCTCGATTAATAGGACGTGGCCTAACGCGCCCACCCTACTTCTGTGCGGTTAGTTAGGAAATGACTAGTCCTTGCGCATTGACCGAGGCGCCTCCTCCATTTTCGCGCGTGGTGGGAGAAAATATCCCTTGTTATGATGGATGCAATGACACGTGGTGACCTAATCGTAGATCTCTTGGTAACTCCCCTTTTATAAAGGAGAAAAAATATTTTACATACTCCCCTTGTTCTTCTCTTTTCATCGCTTCTCTTCCTTCTTTGTTCTTCCTCCTCATAGCTACCGTGCCGCCGCCGCCATTCTTCAATCCACTTTCGCATTCCCAAACACATCCTGAGATGGTGAAGAAGAAGGGCTTTGCCATCGCTGTCGGTGCTACTTCGAGCAGCATCACTGCCAAGGTTACATCTAACGCATCGAAGAAGAGCGCACCGGAGGTTTCTGCCGCAGCACCTGCACCCGGTGACTGCCCCGCCTCAACAATGACGAAGCGCGATGAGAAGAAGGCTCGTAGCCTTGGTTTGATTTCCCCTGATGAGGGGAACGTCATCCTTCTAGGTTTGGCCTTGCGCCCCAATCCTCTTGCCGGTTTTACTGTCACGTTCATATCGTTCCTATATCGAGGGTTATCTCTGCCTGCCCATGAGTTTCTCCAGCGTCTTCTGTATGTGTACGGGATCCTATTATGGCAATTAACTCCTAATTCCATCCTACATCTTGCTATTTTCATCACCCTCTGTGAGGCCTTTCTGGGCATTGATCCTCATTGGAGTTTTTGGAAAAAGATCTTTTTTTGTCAAACGCTACAACAGCAGTAGCGGTTCCTTCGTCACCGGCGGAGTTGGATTCGTTGTCCACAAGGAGTCAAATTACTTCAATTTCCCAATGAGAGAGTCAGTTCAGGGGTTGAGACTGAAGTGGTTCTATCTCAAAGACTCATCGGCAACTAAAATGCGTCTATCGAAGTTTGTTGATGTTCTTGAGGCTGTGCCGAAAAAATCTTGGAAGAATACATTGACACCCGAAGAAAAGCCTGCAGTTGATAAATTGTTTGACAGAATTCTTCGGATTAAGGAATATGATGGCCAAACTATGATGGCGACTGAGATTGTGGCTGTCTTCCTGAAACGCCGCATCCAACCAATTATGTGCAGAGCCCACCAGATGTGGTTATATTCGGGTCCTATGGATGAAACTAGAGGCAATGTTGCAGATTTTTCTGAGAAAGAACTACTGGACGAAGTTAGACATTTGACTCGTTTTAGTCAAGTGGAATCGATTCCACTTATGTCCCTTCAGGAGCCTTATGACTCTGATCATCAACCAAATGAGGTGATTCCCTTCTCCTGTTCATACTAATTTTGCATCTGATATGTTTCTTCCTTCCTTTGTTAAATCCTCATCTGAACTGATAATTTCCATCAACTGTTGAATACTTTCCGAATGTGTCGGATGAAAACCTTGAAGAGGGTGATTCTGCTGCCAATATAGAATCCTGTACTGAAGAAAATGAAGTTCTTGAAGATGATGATAACGATCCTACCAATCTCGAAGCTTTTTCTGCAGATCATAGAACCTTTGCTGATGACTTAAGTGATACAGCGGAGTCGAATCATAACAATGATGCTAATCATGCTCCCTTTGTTGATGCAGCTCCAGAGAAAGCCAGCGTTCAACCGCCGAAGAGACCTTCTGGCGGCTTCGCGGACGAGGATGATCTGCTCGACTTGTAAGTTTCTTCTATTGTTCCAAAATTGCTTTGTATTCTTCTTACTTATTCTGAATGATTTATATGCCTACAGCGACGAAGCCTTTATAGAGCCCCTTCGAAGAAGGCGAAGGCGAGCCCCTGCAGACCAACTGCCGTAGCTTCTGAAGCTTCTATTCACCAGCAGCTACGGCTGCTCAACCTTCAACAACTTCTTCCCTTTCGAAAGGGAAGGAGATTCCTTCATCAGCTGCTGTTGCAGTTTCTCCCTCTTCCACCGAGACACCTGTAAGTGTTTCAATTTTCGTTTTTCCTTGATGAGGATTCTCCTTCTACCAGTCCCCAAGTCTACATTCGACTGCTTGTAGTTTGGTTTGGACTTCAAAAGATATATTGCTATTAACAGGTGCTAATTTTGACTTTGTCTTCTTTTTCTTTTTTATAGGGCATTCAAACAGCCATCACTATTTGAAGGGTTTCGCCTCCCAATTCTCTTTGCTCGAAGCCGATAAGGTTCGACTTCAAGAGGAAGTAGAATCAACTTCTTCAAAGCTTGATAACGCACACTACAAGAAAAGTTCTGATAGACAACGTCTCAAAATCGTCCGCTAAGAGGTATTTTTCGTCGCCTATGGGCCTAACCCGACGATATGGGTTCTGTTGTGGAAACTGCGTCAGGCAAAGTCCTACGACGATTTTTTCGGTCCGTCGCGCTTGGGCGCCCTTCCGCCACGGAAAATCGGACCGTTGCCCAAGTGTTTCCGGGAGCCCGTTGGCTGCTGACGTCATGCAAGCTGACACGTGGCAGACGCCGTTAGCCGGCGGTTAACGGCGTTAACCGACTGAAACCCCGTGGTAGATGGTAGGCCCACACGAGGACTGCCACGTCTTAAGCGGGCCGGCCCATTAAGTTTGCGGGCCGGGCTAGCTGACTTAGTTTGACCGGTCAACTATATAGCTGGGCTGGTCCATTATTTACGTGGGCCGGGCCTAACCTCTATGGTTAGTTGGTCAAAACTTTAATGGGCCGGCCCTCTAAGCATGTGGGCCGGGCCGAATGCAATCGTTTGACCGGTCAACGAGGCAAAGGGCCGGCCCACAAGACATGTGGGACCCACTTTCTCGGTATCGGGCCGGCCCATTTACAAAGTGGGGTCCACATTAAAGCAAGCTGGGCCGGCCCAAGAAGTTAGTGGGCCGGCCCAATTAGCATGTGGGTCCCACTTTCCTGCTATCGGGCCGGCCCATTTAGTACGTGGGGTCCACATTAGATCAAATGGGCTGGCCCAACAAGCCAGTGGGTCGGGCCAAAAGCACCGGTGGGTCCCACTTTCTGTTAAAGGGCCGGCCCATTTAGTATGTGGGGTCCACCATATAGCGAGTGGGCCGGCCCAACAAGATAGTGGGTCGGGCCAAAAACACGGGTGGGTCCCACTTTCCGGTTAAAGGGCTGGCCCATTTAGTATGTGGGGTCCACCATATAGCAAGTGGGCCGGCCCAACAAGATAGTGGGCCGGGCCAAAACACTGGTGGGTCCCACTTTCCGGTTAAAGGGCCGGCCCATTTAGTATGTGGGGTCCACCATATAGCAAGTGGGCCGGCCCAACATGCTAGTGGGCCGGGCCAAAAACACGGGTGGGTCCCACTTTCCGTTAAAGGGCCGGCCCATTTAGTATGTGGGGTCCACCATATAGCAAGTGGGCCGGCCCAACACGGTAGTGGGCCGGGCCAAAAACACGGGTGGGTCCCACTTTCGTCTTAAAGGGCCGGCCCATTTAGTATGTGGGGTCCACCACAAAAGCAATTGGGCTGGCCCAACTAGTTAGTGGTCCGGCCCGGTAGTGGGTGGGGTC
>NC_061513.1:318136543-318166561 GCF_022539505.1 Lolium rigidum | reverse complement strand
TTTGATCGCTGCACTCACTACATATGCTTTACAAATAGTATGATCAAGATTATGATGGCATGTCACTCCGTAAATTATCTTTGTTATCGTTTTACCTGCTCGGGACGAGCGGAACTAAGCTTAGGGATGCTGATACGTCTCCAACGTATCGATAATTTCTTGTGTTCCATGCCACATTATTGATGTTATCTACATGTTTTATGCACACTTTATGTCATATTCGTGCATTTTCTCGGAACTAACCTATTAACAAGATGCCGAAGTGCCGATTCTTTGTTCTCGCTGTTTTTGGTTTCAGAAATCCTAGTAAAGAAATATTCTCGGAATTGGACGAAATAAAAGCCCGAGAGGCCTATTTTCTCACGAAGCTTCCAGAAGACCGAAGACGAGACGAAGAGGGGCCACGGGGTGGCCAAACCCTAGGGCGGCGCGGCCCCCCCCTTGGCCACGCGGCCCTGTGGTGTGGGCCCCCCGTGCCGCCTCTCGACTTGCCCTTCCGCCTACAAATAGCCTCCGTGACGAAACCCCCAGTACCGAGAGCCACGATACGGAAAACATTACTGAGACGCCGTCGCCGCCGATCCCATCTCGGGGGATCCAGGAGATCGCCTCCGGCACCCTGCCGGAGAGGGGATTCATCTCCCGGAGGAGTCTACACCGCCATGGTCGCCTCCGGAGTGATGAGTGAGTAGTCTACCCCTGGACTATGGGTCCATAGCAGTAGCTAGATGGTTGTCTTCTCCCCATTGTGCTATCATTGTCGGATCTTGTGAGCTGCCTATCATGATCAAGATCATCTATATGTAATTCTATATGTTGAGTTTGTTGGGATCCGATGAATAGAGAATACTTGTTATGTTGATTATCAAAGTTATGCTTATGTGTTGTTTATGATCTTGCATGCTCTCCGTTACTAGTAGATGCTCTGGCCAAGTAGATGCTTGTAACTCCAAGAGGGAGTACTTATGCTCGATAGTGGGTTCATGCCCGCATTGACACACGGGACAGTGACAAAAAGTTCTAAGGTTGTGTTGTGCTGTTGCCACTAGGGATAAAACATTGATGCTATGTCTAAGGATGTAGTTGTTGATTACATTACGCACCATACTTAATGCAATTGTCTGTTGCTTGCAACTTAATACTGGAGGGGGTTCGGATGATAACTCTGAAGGTGGACTTTTTAGGCATAGATGCGGTTGGATGGCGGTCTATGTACTTTGTCGTAATGCCCAATTAAATCTCACTATACTCATCATGATATGTATGTGCATTGTCATGCTCTCTTTATTTGTCAATTGCCCAACTGTAATTTGTTCACCCAACATGTTGTTCGTCTTATGGGAGAGACACCTCTAGTGAACTCGTGGACCCCGGTCGAATTCTCTTTACTGAAATACAATCTACTGCAATACTTGCTCTCACTGTTTTCCGCAAACAATCATCTTCCACACAATACGGTTAATCCTTTGTTACAAGCAAGCCGGTGAGATTGACAACCTCACCTGTTTCGTTGGGGCAAAGTAGTTTGGTTGTGTTGTCCAGGTTCCACATTGGCGCCGGAATCCCCGGTGTTGCGCCGCACTACATCCCGCCGCCATCAACCTTCAACGTGCTTCTTGGCTCCTCCTGGTTCGATAAACCTTGGTTTCTTTCTGAGGGAAAACTTGCTGCTGTGCGCATCATACCTTCCTCTTGGGGTTGCCCAACGAACGTGTGAAATACACGCCATCATTCTGCAAGCAACTTTTTAATTTTTCTTGCATCAGTAGTAGCCTTGCATTTTTCAATAAAATCATCATCAAGTTCCACATAATCTTCATCAAAATCATCACTAGAGTATTCAAGTTCAGGTGAATTAACAGGTGTAGTAACATCAGGAGTTTCAGTATTTTCAATTTTTCTAGACCTAGCAATTGTAGCATCTAGAAAAGTTCCCAATGAACCACTATCATCAAGCATAGCAGAAATATTATCAATATTATGAGAGTTTTCAGATTCAGCAGAAGTACCAGCAAGTGAAGCATGTGGCGGTGAAACAAGTTTACTTATCACAGATGGTGAATCAAGAGCAGCTGAGGTACTCAGAGTTGTACCTTTTCTTGTAGTGGATGGTAATATGGCGACCTTAGTATCGCGAGGTTTACCCATGATGGAGAATTTTCAGCGAACAATATCAATCCAAGTGAACTTCCAAATAAAGCTATGCTCCCCGGCAACGGCGCCAGAAAATAGTCTTGATGACCCACAAGTATAGGGGATCGCAACAGTCTTCGAGGGAAGTAAAACCCAATTTATTGATTCGACACAAGGGGAGACAAAGAAAACTTGAAAGCCTTAACAGCGTAGTTGTCAATTCAGCTGCACCTGGAAACAGTCTTGCTCGCAAGAGTTTATCGAGAGTAACAGCTTTATAGCAGTAGCGGTAGTAAAATAACGAAGCAGAGTAACAAAGACAGCAGTAGTGATTTTAGTAAACAACAGGATTAAAATACTGTAGGCACGGGGACGGATGACGGGCGTTGCATGGATGAGAGAAACTCATGTAACAATCATAGCAGGGCATTTGCAGATAATAATAAAACGGTATCCAAGTACTAATCAATCAATAGGCATGTGTTCCAATTATAGTCGTACGTGCTCGCAATGAGAAACTTGCACAACATCTTTTGTCCTACCAGCCGGTGGCAGCCGGGCCTCTAGGGAAACTATCTGGATATTAAGGTACTCCTTTTAATAGAGTACCGGAGCAAAGCATTAACACTCCGTGAACACATGTGATCCTCACATCACTACCATCCCATCCGGTTGTCCCGATTTCTGTCACTTCGGGGCCATTGGTTCCGGACAGCGACATGTGTATACAACTTGCAGGTAAGATCATAAACAACGAATATCTTCATGAATCAATAACATGTTCAGATCTGAGATCATGGCACTCGGGCCCTAGTGACAAGCATTAAGCATACAAGTTGCAACAATATCATAAAAGTAATATCTACGGATACTAGGCACTATGCCCTAACAATCTTATGCTATTACATGACCAATCTCATCCAATCCCTTCCATCCCCTTCGGCCTACAGCGGGGGAATTACTCACACATGGATGGGGGAAACATGGCTGGTCGATGGAGAGGCGTTGGCGGTGATGATGGCGATGATCTCCTCCAATCCCCGTCCCGGCGGAGTGCCAGAACGGAGACTTCTGGCTCCCGAGACGGAGTTTCGCGATGTGGCGGCGTTCTGGAGGGTTTCTGGCGACTTCGACTTCTCCCCGTGCGTTTTTAGGTCGAGGCCGATATATAGTCCGAAGGAGGGCGTCGGAGGCCGGCCGAGGGGGCCACACCATAGGGCCGCGCGGGCCCCCCTAGGCCGCGCCGCCTTATGGTGTGGGGCCCTCGGACCTCCACTTGATTTGTCCTTCTAGCTCCGTCAGTATTCTGGGAAAATAGGGCCTTCTGTCAAAATCCCGAGGTTTTTCCTGAAAGTTGGATTTCTGCACAAAAACGAGACACCAGAACAGTTCTACTGAAAACAGCGTTAGTCCGTGTTAGTTGCATCCAAAATACACAAATTAGAGGCAAAACAATAGCAAAAGTGTTCGGGAAAGTAGATACGTTTTGGACGTATCAGACTGCGAGATGATCGTCAAGGTGTTCGACGACACAGTGTGCGGCAGGTACTATCACACCGGTGAATCCAGCTCGGACACCGATAGTTAGAACTTAGAGTGTTCTTTCTTTGCAGCGAATATGGCTACGGAGCCGCTTGAAGCCGATAGTGAAGGTTTCTGGTTGTTCTTCCTCGGAAGAACCAACAGGGGCACCGTCAACAGCTGGATTTTGCAGTTTGGGTGACTGGGTGTGCCCTCGAGTGTTCTTTCTTGGCAGCGAACATACGGAAATCAACACAACTGATTTCTTTTTTTACAATATTTTTATTTGTGTCAATCATGGTTTTGTTCTACGCAGGTAGGCCACTAGAGACACTGTTAACATGTTGTAATAATTAGTTGGGCAAATTTTTGTAAAGTGGCCTTCTTTCGTTGGGTTTTTTTTGTATATCCTAAATAAGCCGCAATGGCCCATAACAGTGCAAACAAAATGTCATGCCATGGCAATAATCATTTTTTTATTGACGCTGGATTACTGGGTCTACTATATGGGCCTTACTTTCTGTACGATTTGGCTACTACTCATGGGCTGCATTAAGTCATAATGGGTCGTACGTGATCATTAAGCGACCGCCCAACGCATGGGAAGTACAGTATGGGCTGTAATTTCTGTATAATGGGCCAAACTAGACAGTGTAAACGGTCCAACCCACTGTCACGTGTATGTTTCAGAGTGGCCAATGTGTCTACATCAAATCAACACGTGGCATGAGCGGTCATTCGACACGTGTCGTGCTAAAACATGGCACCACGTAGACAGGACGTGGCTTTGCCTAATCAGAGTACATGTCGGTTGCTTATTGGTTGGCATGGAAAGTATAAAATTTCCACGTGTCCTTCTGCAATTGGCAAACTGCTGCCGAAAAAGTTGTCGCATATGGCAAATAGAAATTGGCCACGTGTCTGATGACATCACGCGACAAGACTGACACCTTAATCATTGGCCCAACAACGTAATCATTGGTTTGTCATAACCGACACCATGGTCTCCGCCAGGGGGTACCGCCCCCATGACGGATATCCACTGTCACGACTATGCGGGCCGACTGGGCTTTGAGCTTTTGCTGGTCGTCATGGATCCATGAAGAGATTTCCTAACCATCAGTCGGTCTATCTGTGACGCGATATTCACCACGATCTGCGAAACCGTCAAAAACACGTGTCCATGCCGGATTTTGGTGATTCTCCGACGAACTAAAATCGTTATGGACTTGCGAATTGTTTGTAGTGAGATGCAATCGTAAGTCAGCTTTCATAGGGTAACCTTTTTTAAGTTGTTTTATGTGGTAACCCATTTGCTTCATTGCAAATGAAGGCTGAGATAGAAAAATAGCTAACTATACCTACAGCAGATGGAGGACGCAATACTGAGATCCAGGTTTTATGTGAGGTCCTCTAAAAAAATACAGCAAAACCTGGCTTTCTTTAAAATGTAGAACTTATTATTCCTTCTGGATCGAAAATAAGGAATGCGGCTGCAGAACTGGAGAGGGAGAAGAGGGGTAGTGCAAAGCTACAAGATGTGGTTAAGAACCAGCATGATCAAATTGTTGAGCTCACCAGCCAGGTACAAGAAGCAGAAAAAAGGGACAGACATGAAAGGAACAATTCTTAGGTTGACTAAAATTATACAGCAGCAAAGCTAGAGATTCAAACTCATAAACATGTTCATCTAGTGGTGCAATGGTCAAGAATTGAACTGTTATATTTTCGCAGGTACCAGATAACTGTTATTTCGATGTGCGGACTGGTGCTGCCATGGTCCACCACAATCGGCGGTTTATACAGTGCCAATGGTGCTTTATGATTAAATTATTTACCTGTAATTATATCTGTAATTATGCCATGTATTATGTCATTTGTAATTTTTGTTTTGACTGACTTTTTCGAATGCATTGAATCAAATTTAGCCCAGTACTTTTTATATGGGTCTTAATAGGAGCCATATGTCTAGCGGGCCACTAGCCTGTACAAGCCCAAAATTGGGCCCGTAAACCCTCGAATTCTTGTTTGGACCTCATTGTAAGTGGACCCATGATGTTATAATGGGCCCAACAAAAAGAATAAAGAAGGGCCTTTCTTGGCGGCCTTGTAGACGGCCCAATAATGACTGACAAAATCATGGGCTGCTTGTTATGGGTTGGCTTAACCTATGGCAGTTAAGACCGTAATATGGGCCTTGGAAATCATAGCCGAGAATAATGATAGGCCTTTCTTGGTGGCCTGTAGACGGCCTAATAATGAACGACAACATCATGGGTCGCCTTTTATGGGCTGGCTTAACCTATGGCAGTTAAGGCCGTAACATGGGCCTTGGTAATCATAGCCAAGTCGGGTCGATGGGCCATAAATGGCCCGTTTGAGGTGTGTCACGTGGCAGCTTCCCCATGCGCCATGTGTCACGTTACGAAAGATCCACGCCGGTACACGTGTCAAAATCCGGATGGACAACACATACGGTCGTAGGTTGCAGCTATGCAAATTTTTATTGGTCCACATGGCAGGTCTTTCATTGGGCCACGTGTCTGCAGTTTACTAGTCCACACGCAGGATGCTGGGTCATGGGCTTCTCGCAACACGACAAAAAAGACAGTAACTCGACCAGACTGACATGTTAATCATTGTCCTGATAGCCTGCTACACCGGTCGCTGGCAGATGGGACCGATGTTATGACGGATATGTCTGTCATGACGGACCGGGCCAGGTGCGATTTGGGTTTGGGCACTGGCGTCATGGATCTGTGACGTGCCTCCCTAACCGTCATCCGGTCCATCTGTGACGCGAGGTTGGCCACGGTCTTCCAAACCATCAGTATGAGGTCTTCGTGACAGATTTTGCACATTCGCCGACGAACTAAAATCGTTATGGACTTGCGAATTGGTTGTAGTGTACCACAACCAGCAGTGCGAAGGGAGTCAAGTTGGAACCTGATAGCAGAGCTCTATGTGTAGAACTCATCAATAGTGGAGTCCCCCTGCTGAAGAGAATGTTCTTGACGGGTCACATACAGTTAGAGAGCATCACCAGATGGATGATATCACTGTGAAGATGATTGCACATCTCAGAGACAATATTGAGACCCATAAACTCGGAGGCGCACTGGGGTAAAACACTAGAAGTGAGTACAGCTGCAGTACGAGCATCATCATCAAACCACTGAGTATAAGAAGCTAAATCATCACGATAAGTGGGAAGGACATCCTGATAATACAAGACCTTTTGGTCGTAAGCACTGATAGCAGCCTCATCGCCACGCTTAGCAGCAGCCTTATCTGTCTAAAAAGGGTCCACGGCAAGAGATGGTGGCGTCGCCAGACGGGCCTGGGCCCGCATGAGTGCGGCCCGTGCGGCCGCACAGGGTGACAAGGTATCGACTTGTCAATGCCTACAGATTGTAGACTAGGGTTTTCGTGGAAGTAGAGGGCAAGTAGATCTCGAGAGTTCAGCCGGAAAAGTACTCAACTACTAGAAAACTAGGGTTATGCTGACAATGAAATCGATCCTTTCGTCGTCCCTCGACTCCCCCTTATATAGGAGGCGGAGCCGAGGGTTTTGTATTGTACAAGTTACATATTCCGGGAAACTCTTTGAGTTCGACCCGTAAAGTTACAAATCTCTTTATTCCTAATACAATTCTATCTTTCCATATCAACATCTAACTGGGCTTCCGAGCTTCGTATTCGTGGACTCATGGGCCTTTAGTAAACCCTGGGTACCATCTTCAGCAGGCCCATTGGGGATGCCTATGTCAGTAGCCCCCGAGATTTTGCTTTAATCGAAGAATAAAGGAAAATCTCCATCACTACAATTAACACATGATTTCTTCGAGTCACTAAACATCTTACATAAAATAATCATATATTGTACAGGGATTATGGTAGTTGGGGCTGGTTCATCTGACGGATCAGGTACCAGTTAACTGCTCTCGTGGCAATCCTGCAAAAACCTACTTCAAGATCAAGTCGCCAGACATGATCTCGGTATACTGGCGTAGTTCGGCATGTGCCGCTTAAGGTCTTACCATATGCCGAACTCCAGTCATATTTTATTGGGTACCTAACGCGTCCGTTGGAATTTTTCTTCGCATCTGTTGATACAGAAAAAGTAGCAGAGCGCATTCATGTGCGATACCACGCCACACAGGACGGATCCCGGGGTCTTACCTTCGTAAAGTTTTACGGCATTCATAGATTTAATCGCACTGAGGCGCTCTGAGAATATATTGTCGAGTGCCTTTTTCGGCTGTTGGAATGGCACATTTATTCGATTCATATGATGACTTGTTATGTTGTCTTCCCGATGGGAGTATATGAAGAGTTATTATCACAACTCGAAATATACCTATATTGACTCCTTCAGTTTCATCGGGTACGCAACAAGCATTCCCGATGGGAGTAGCCCCCGAGGCTACAGCCAAGTGCTTGTACTTGGTTGTAGGCTCACCTTTTTATCATCTTGTCGCTATATTGTCAATTTTTATATCTCCCATCTTTATCGGGTGCGCGACCAACGCTCCCGATGGGAGTAGCCCCCGAGGCTACAGTCGAGTATTTATACTTGGATGTAGGCTCACCTTTGCTATCTTTTGAATCACCTCTATATCAAACTTCCTACAAAAAGTAGCCCCCGAGCATTTGAACAAAAACTTGTATTTGGTCAAAGGCTCCTGAAATTATTTTGTCTGTATCATAAGAACTCCTTTGTCGCCAATCTTGGAAGAACTACAGTCGAAATTTCCCATATGGTGACATCAATGCTGACGATGGCCACGATCGTTGTATTGGGAAGGTGCAGGTTCTTTCCTTTCACTGACATGTGTACCCCTGACACTGCGTCGCTTGACACGTTACGCAAGTGGGGGCACACGTCCTCCGCTTTTCCTGGCACGCGTGCTACGGCGCCTGCCCAGTAACTTCCCAGTAAATATACGATTTTACCCCTGATAACACGTGTAAGGCATCAGATTCATTTCCTTTTTATCCCACGGCGTGAAGGATCGCATTCTTCGTATAAATGACCTTCTTCTTCCTCATCCTTTCCCTTCGCCGCGCCGCTCAATTTTCCCCCTCTCTGCAAAAAGCTCCAGTGCCTTCCCTCAAACTCATTGCGCTGCTTCTTATCTCCACTTTCTCCCGCCACTCCTTTGAATGCCACCGCGCACCAAGCTCCTCCGGCACACCGCTCCAGGAACCAACATGGTGACGGAAGAATTTGAGATCTCTGGATGGGAGAGATCCAAGATCTCAAATCAAGACGTGAATATGCTCAAGAAGCTTGGGCTGACAAAGAAGGAAGAGGGGCTGCTTTTTCCCGGGGAGGAAAGCTTCCCTACACCTCGCATCGGATATCGGGTAACATTCGTCGACCACCTCATCCGCGGCATGTCCACCCCCATCCACGAGTTCCTCCGTGGATTACTTTTTGTCTATGGGCTGCAGCTACACTAGATGACTCCCAACTCCATCCTCCACATCTCCATCTTCATAACCTTGTGTGAATACTTTCTTGGGACCCATCCAAATTGGGGCCTGTGGAAACGCATATTTGATATTCACTGCAACAACTCCCACAACACCGCCAACAATGTAGGTGGTGTTGTTATCTGTATCCGTCCCGACGTTGATTAATTCGACGTCAAATTCCCCGACTCCATCCAAGGGTGGCGCGGGAGGTGGCTATACATCCGCGAGGAGTACCTCGACTCGCAGGATTACAACATCGCGCCCTTTGATGGTGGCGCAAAAATCCTTCGGCGCCGATCATGGGACGCGGAAGCTACCGAAGAAGGGAAGATAGCGACAGATGCACTGATGAAGCGCATCCATGAGCTTCAGAACACCCGCGGTAAGGAACGGTCGGGTGTTCAGATTACTGCGCACTTCCTTAGGATCAGGGTGCAGCCTCTACAGGCTCGCAAAAACCCCCTCTGGATCTATGCTGGTGACAAAGATGTCGACCGCATATCCAAAGATCTTTCTGTGAAGGATTTGGAGAAGCTTGTCCGACGTTTTTCGTCGCTGAGCAAAAAAGACACAGTTCCAACCTCTTGTCGCGTGGAACCATACATCGGCACCAATGCCCTCCCCAATGTAAGTAACTTGTCTCTCGAGTTTATATTTTTTCGACTTCTATCTTTGCTTAACTTGTTTTCTCGAGTGTCCTTTAATTTTTGACTGCTATCTTGCCGTCGACTGCTGTCTTACCTAACTGTCCCTTGGTGTTAATTTTCCTTCTACAGAAACATCAAGTCTTATCTTCTCTGCCTCCCCTACTTGAGGGTGGGGAGGTCGACGAACGAGCCGTCGTTACCGACGGTTCGCAGGGCACTTCTCGCCCTGAGAGTGAAGTAGCAAGGATCTCACAAATCCGTGGCTTCCTCCGATAAAGAGAAAGAATCTAAAGCTTCCGAATCAGCGCGCTCTCCTCCTTCCGCTGATTCTCCAAAGAACAAAAGGAAGAGGGATGAAGTCGAAGATTCCGGCACCTCCAAACCCATTGGGTCACCTGCCGTGGAAACTTCTCCCGAAGAAGAGGGTGGCTTCTGCCCTTACGACGACGCTATTATTAGCTCGTAAGTTTCGCTATTCCTTATTTTTGTGTATTCTTTATAAATATCCTACTTTTCTTCCTTGACAGTGGCGAAGAAGAAGAAGAACCCGCAACTAATGTGACGGCTCCCACGAGTACGTCAAATACATTGGTTCTTTCTGAAGCGCGTCATGCTGCCGAAGAACCTTTTTCTCCTCGGCAACATGAAGAGGGAGCATCGACTCCTGTCGCCAGCCCCCGAGCCCCTTCGCCTAAAAGACCAAGGATTGGACTTGGCGAGAGCTACGACTGTTTTGCCGGAAGCTCGACGACTCCTTCCTTGGATGATGTAAGTTTTCTTGCATCTATATTGTTTATCGTTTGTCGAGGTTTTCCTTTCTGAGCCTGCCTGTCGACTTTCTCTTTGCAGCCTCTAATGAAACATTTCATCAATCTCGGTACTCAATTTATTGGATACCGTGATACTATCGAAGATTTGAAAGGTAAACCTTGCTTCCTGCAGATACGAAGATTTTCTTGACTTAACTGTATTGTATTTTGACTTAACCTTCCTATACATGTCACACTATTTAACATTTATTCCCAAATTATGCTAGGGTTTCCTTATTTAATATTAGGAGAATAATTTCCTCTCATTGAAAATTGGAATTAGGGTTTCTCTTTGGTTTGGAGAAATAATTTCCTCTCATTGAATCTTCTTAAGATTTAATCTTCTCAAATAACCAGGGATGATCACCTGTTGACCAAGGTCAACACTTCACACTTATCATTTGAGAAAAAAATAATTTAAATGAGATTCATCATCTCATGTGATTTAAATAACCATTGCAAAATTAAATAATATTTTGATTTAAATTCCACAAGTGAACAAATATGAATCTAAGCAATAGAGGTCATCACATTACTTCATAACACTTGAGAAAATGATTTAAATGAGGTGATACACCTCATAGATTTAAATTCCTAAAATTTGAAATAGTTAAAAATGGACTAGTATTGACTACATAGCCAATATTTTGCTTCTAGCCCATGATTATGTACAGAAACTATATCATTTTTTACACATTAAATTAGAGTTTGTTAAATTTGAATTATTGCAATTGGATTCACTTCAAAATTCAAATTTGTTGATTTTTAAGATTTATTTGAATACTGAAAAGTATCTGACTTGTTAATTTTTCTATTCAAAATCTACACAAGATATGGGGTTGAATCCAGTGGGGTTAGCTAGATAATTTCATAAGCTTTCCAGAACATTTTAATTTGCTAGATTTGAGTTTGTAGATTTGAAACTATTCAATTTTTAGCACATACCAGTATTGAATAATTGCTGAAACGAATTAATTTGACTAAGGCTAGATGGGCTTAGGCGGGAAAACTAATGGGCCGCATGGTTTGAAACGGAGAAACTAGCCCAGTAACGACGCGGGCCTGCTGACAAACGGTCCCACGCGTCAGGGACTCAGCTCAACCGAAACGGTAAGCTCTGACCTGGACCGTTGGATTAGATGTGGATCGGGTGGTCGATAGTCGTCGTTGTCGACGGGGGAGAAGAGGTGGAGGAGGTCGAGGAGAAGGAGGGGAGCAGGGATGGTGTGGAGGAGGAAGTGTGGGAGCTGCTCCTTTTATAGAATGGTGAGGGGGCCGTGGGTGCTGCGAGAAGTCATCGACGGCGAGGGTGCTCCAGGGCGCGAAGGGGCAAGCTAGGGGGCGCGTCGTGTAGGCGACGGCTAGGCGATGCTCTGGGTGCTTGATGGCACTGCTATGGGAGGACGAGGGCGTGCGGCATCATTGCCGTCCTTGCGGTACCGGTGCGGCAGAGGTGCGATGATGTCTTCGTCTACGGCGCAGGCGACGGCCAATGGCGGTGTCTGGCGAGGTCCTAGCATGGGGTGGAGTGTGCAGAGGCAAGCCTATGTGACAAGGTGTGTGAGGCTAGTGAAGAGAGTGACATGGTGAGCATGGTGTTGGTGACCATGATGGCATGGCTTGGCATTGGATCTTCTATGCCTTTTCTTCTTGGTCTTTGAGTGCTGCAGGCTTTGTTGAGGTGAGGCCAAGGTGTGTGACATGTTTGGCAAGATTAGAGAGAGCTAGATTGTGCACAATTGATTTTGGCAAAGGTGAGTGACATAGGCCATGGCATTGTCTTGTCCTTTGATGAAATCATGCTCAATCCTTGTCTCTGGTGCTTGGCATGGTTGAGTGGTGTGAGGACAGGGTACTAGACATGGTGGGCATGATTGGAGATGACTAGAGAGTGCACACTTGATTTATGCAAAAAAATGTATGTGGTACATGCAATGAGTGGCAATCATGAGCATGGTGATCATGTCCAAGGTGGTGTCATATCATGATGTGCTTTTTAGAGTACCATGGTGTACTATCAAGGATGGCAAGAGAGAGAGAGAGAGAGAAAGTGAGAAAGTGATGATTAAAGTGGTTGTACCTTGATTCTCTTCTATGTGTACCTCCTATTTCTAAAGTATGGACTTCTCTTGTGTTTAATTTTTGACAAATGGCTGCATGGATGTGCTCTATATGATGTTGGGAAACTATATGTGACATTGGTTTGAAATTTGGAGAGGTTTTGTGAAAATTCAAATAGTGGGGGGAATCTAGAATTTGTTTCAAGGTTGCATCTTGGCTTGAATAATTAGAGCAATGGTCAAAGCTTTGGTCAAAGTGGTCAACACGAAAAATGTTCATCTTGATGAGGTCTTGGATGAGGTGCAAAGAGTTGTTAGGGTTTGGTTTAAGAATCTCTTAATAGAAGAGCTCAAAGTGGGTAAGATATTAAAATTGTCAATTTTGACCATTAGTGTATGTAAGCTCATTTTGATTTCATATTTGATTTGAGTTGAGTTTCTTTGGTTCCAAAAGTGTTATTAAGTGTTTAGTAACCATTTCCAACCAATGGGGCAAGCCAAAGGGGTCTAGGTTAAAGATTTGCAAAATTGGCCATAGCCACATATGTGATGAAGTGCATTTTTCTTAGTTTCTTATTTTATTTTTCTTTGCTTCACTTAGGCATGGTTTAGGGTTTATTTAGTATTAGATTGAGTTTGGTAAAGGTTTCAAACCATTAGGGTAAGGTAGAGGTGCTTAGGTCAAGTTTTGGAAAAATGGCTATGTGCCACATATGCCTCTATGCATATGTTTATTTTATTTTTGTTTCCCATGGGATTTAGTTGATAGGTACTAGGTTAGGTTTGTTGATGTTCCCAAAGCATCTAAACAAGGTAGAAAAGCCTAGGTAAAAGTTTTACCAAAAATAGCATAGGCAGATAGGCCCTTTTCTTATTTAATATCTTTTTATTTGATTTAACTTGGATGGTGAAAGGAGGAGTGAGGTTTAGGGTTTAAGATCATTTCAAAAATACTATAACAAGCAATCATGGCAATAGCACAAGAATTAAGAAAGATCACTATGTATCAAACTTAATTGAATAAAAGTTTTTGTTGGTTCCAAAAATTTGGAAATAGGGAAATTCATTTGTGGTGTTTTGAAATTTTTGGGATGTTACACCCTCCAACGTCTTCACCGCCATCTCCATCACCAACTCCTCATTGTATTCAGTGGTCCATCCTCTCACAAACCTCTGTACCGCCCTATGTAAACATGGTGTTTGATGCTATAAGTTATAATCCTATGATCTATGTCATGTTGCCATAGTTTATTTGTTCTTTGATTGATTGGTTGTTTCTGTAACATCCCAAAATTTCAATAAAAGAGAGAAGAAGAATTCCAGAGATTCAAAATTCAGAACCAACAAAAACTTTTATTTGCATATAGTGCCATGCATAGGACTTGTGCATTTGAGTGATATGCCATGATGATTTCTATGATGTTTATGTGATAAACCCTAAAACCCTAATGTGATCAAGTGAAGATCACCAACCAAATAAATCCAAAAGAAAAAGAAATCAAATAAGAATAAAACCCTAAAACCCTCACATATGGTTTATGCCATTTTTGCAAATCTTTACCCTAGACCATTTTGGTCTTCACCATTAGTTGTATTATGTTACTAAACACTTATTACCACTTTTGGAATCAAAGAAACACAAATAAAATCAAATTCAAACTCAAAATGGGATCACATATGATAATGGTCAAATCTGCCATTTATAGTCTGATCCCTACTTTGAGCCCTTGCAATTCAAATTTTTCAAACTAAAGTTTCTCAATTATTTGCACCTCATCCAAGAGCACATCAAGGTGAACAACTTTGGTAAAGACAACCATGCCAAATTCACTTTGGATCAAATTCTATGCTCATGTAAAGTTGGAACTTTTTATTATGTGGAACAATCTCCAACTTTGCAAATTTGCCATTCTTTGATTTTGAAAATTCCACCACCACCCATCATTGTCTCTGGTCATTTACAACTCAACCAAACACACCATTTTCAAATCTTGCAACCTTTTGAACTCATCCAAAATTGGGAAAATTTTGCAAATTACAAATATGGAATAAAGCAAACACTATTTGAAATAGTGATCTACGCAAACCCTACTGCCCCAAATCACTCCATTTGGTCCCCTGGTTCCCTCTCTCCCTAAATGCAACATAGTAACCCTAAGAGGAGAGGGCTAGCAAGCATGTGCATGGCCATGCCGGCCATGTCGCCACCTTGCCGCGCCACCTTCCTTCTCCTTCCTCCCCTGCCCTGGCCACCGTGCCCAAACGACGCCACCTCACTCCCTAGCAACGCCTACACCAGCCATTGTCGCGGAAGCAGCAACAACTCGCCGGAGAACGCGCGCCCAAAACTCGCCAGGATGCCGCTCGCGTCGCGCGTGAGCACGCCGTGGACGTCACTGGCCCCGCACCACCCCATCAGCACGAGCAAGCCCTGGCCCCTCTCTCAACTCCTTGAGCATCGCAGCGCCACCTCAACCCCGCCAGACACGCGCTCGACCAGACCCTGGACCGCCGCCGCCGGAGACGACGAACACGATCCCGTAGACGCCGCGGCAGACACGGAAGGAATGCGAGAGATCCAGGCGCCGCCCGACCGCGCTGTCGCCGCCATTAGCTTCGCCTGGACACGCTGAACAGCCCTGCGCCATCGGCTAGCTCCATAGCTCGCCGGAATCGCCGCGCGCATGTCGACCTAACCCTGCCCCGCAGCGCCATTGCTCCTCTATAAATAGCAGGCTCCCCTGAGCAATCCAAGCACCGCACCATCCTCTCCTCCCATCCTTGCTTCTCCACCACCACTCCACCCACTCAATCGGCGCCGCAGCAGCGCCAATCGGACGATCGGAGCCGCGGAAGCCCTGGAGAAATCGCCGTTGATCCAGGCCACCTCGAGCTCCGCCACTGCTACAGGCTTCTACCTTGCCCTGAACACCGCCGCCGCTCGCCGGACCACCGGTTAGCCCTCCAACCCCCTAGGCTTGCCGGAGAAGCCACGGCATCTCGTCGGAGACGACGATGCACATGAGCCGTCCGATGCTCATCTAATCCAACGCACCGCGTTAGCTCATACCGTTTCGGGTTTAAACAGCCGCTGACATGTGGGACCCACCTTGTCAGCAAGCCCACGCGCACTGGATGCGTTACTGGGCCGATTTGCTGTATTTCAAATTGTTTCGGCCCACTTCATTTTCCCGTCGGCCCTTTTATTCAAAACTAGTTTAAACAATTTCAAACAAATTTCAATACTGGACCCAACTTAGAAGTTAAATAGAATCTGCTTGGCTTGGCCAAATTTAGCAAATTTTATGTTGTTGGAAAGCTAAGGAAAAGATCTACAAGATGCCACTGGTCTCACCTTGAGATATGTTGTAGAAATAAAATGATAAAAAGATGAAGTCAGGGACTTTTTCACTTTCAAATAAATGCTAAAAATCAACCAAAATAGATATCTAGTTAATTCCAACTCCAATAGCTCACACTTAACTTACACTAATTGTTTCTGCAATAAAATGGTGTGGTCACCTTGTATGATCATGCCCTAGTTTAAATTAGGGACAATATGGCTATTTTACTTAAGTGATATTGTCCAAAACTATTATGCAAATCTTATGAAGTATTTTACTTCATTTAAATCTTGTCCCAAGTAATTTCATATGAAGTTTGAAACCCTAGTCAAATGCTCTCATATGAAGTACTTGGAGATTTTAAATCATTTGTAGAGTTATTAAATAGTATGAGGAGGTCTACCTCATTTAAATCATTTTCTCAAATGATGATGATGAATGGTTGACTTAGGTCAACATGAATTCATGTATGATTGTTTGAAAAATTAAATCTTAAGAAGATTTCAACGAGAGGAAATTATTTCTCAGGAACTATATGGAAACTATCATTTGCATATGTAATGAGAGGAAATTATTTTTTTCCTCAAGCAACACAACCAATGCACCCTAATTGTATTAATTGTGTGCTTAGAATAGTTGGTGTGAATATATGTGATGTTTAGAATAGCCAATGAATTGGTTGAGTGATCATACCTCGTATTCAAAATTTAGACGCTAGCACCGGAGAATACCAGGAGGAAGAAGGTTGCTATCAAGAGGAGGAGGAGGAGAACTTTGAGAACTACCAAGGAAAGCTAATATTATTGCAAAGTGCAAAGCCCCTTGGGGCAAGGCACCATGATTCTTACCTTTCTTACCACAAGCCTATCCCAAGTTTTTACCTTACAAGTTTTTACTTGTTTATTTAAAGAGTTACTTTTATAGTTAGCTTTGGTCTAAGTTAAGAAGATTTACTAGAGTAGCAAAGTTAGTCTCAAGCTAGCCAAGCAAGATAGCACCCCTCATGATTAGTGCTAGTGCTAAATATTAAAACTTGACTACTCTAGATGGGAACATGTGACTTTGAAAGGAATTTGAAACCTTGGAATGATGAGTCATTCCATTGAATGAATTTTTGAAGGTGAATGTGACCAAGAGAAGATGGTGATTTTTGATAAAACTGATATTGGTTTGAATGCGATACCTTTCCAATATTGAGTACCCCCACAATACCTGATTATGGGTAGGGCTTAACTGGAAATTTATACATATTAGTATGGGTTCCCTCTGAACACACATCATAGGGGTTATGCCGAGGCTGCCTCCGTTGTTGAGAAATGAGGTGAAGTGAGGTGAATTGTACGGCCAAGCCCTGTGCAGTTCCCAGGTTGGCAATTGGTCTTCACTGGGAGGCCAAGCTCATGGGGAGAGGTGCTCATACTAGGATTTGTAAGTGAAAGGTTATGGTTGATGATCCGCGTACTGTGTTACGATGATTCGGGGTAATCCCGACGGATGAAATCAAATGTTGTGGCACAAGTGTGCAACCTCTGCAGAGTGTAAATCTATTCGAATAGCCGTGTCCACGGTTACGGACGGTTGGAAAGGCCATACAGTGTCCAATGTCAAAATTTTGAAAATATTGGTGAAATGAATGGTTAATTTGTGACTTGACTTTGAATCACAACGAGGTTGTGGGAATGACCCTAATGTTCCCACTTGAGTTAGTTAGCACATGAATAAGTTTTTTCTCAAATACTTGTGAACTAAAATTGGCTTTATGCAAATCAACTAGAGCTTAGCACCCTTACTAGAATTGTCTAGCACTTACACTAGTATTAGTTTGCGAGTACTTGAAGTACTCACGGCTTTGTCCCTGGCTATTCAAATGGCCAGAGTATGAAGATGAAAAGAACTACCAAGGAGATGACCAGCAGGACGCCTACGACAACTAGGAGTCTTCCGACGTCAAGCGTTGGCCTGTGGACTAAAGAGTCCATTTATCTTTACGCTTCCGCTATGAACTTGTGTTTGTTCGTTGATCAATAGATCAACTATTTGTGTAATATGGATCATGTGATTCAAGTTGTAAGACAATATGGTTTGTAAGGAATGATGACTATGATATTCAACTATTATGCCTCGCAATAACAATATTCGTGGGATTGCGATGAATGACATAATAGGCATCTGGACTTAAAAATCCGGGTGTTGACAAGTTGGTATCAGAGCCATTGTTTGACCTTAGAAGACCCTAGTTAGAATGGACGTTCAGAAAAACTTAACTTTGAAATCAAATGAAGGGAATATTTATGAAAATCTATTCACACTCTTGTCTTTAAAATCTTTTCAAAATTTGATGAATCATGCTCTTTCTTGTTGAATCTACTTAAAATTTTGCCACACTTGTTCACTCTCTAACTTACTCATCCATTTCGCTTTTAGATGGAGCCGAATGAACCCATCAACACCAAGTTTTACCAGCTTGGGAACGGCGGGAGTCTGATCTTCGAGCATGACCTCGACGCCGTCTCGGAGTTTCTTGGACGCCCCCACCCCGAGTTCCACGGGATCCAGGTTGACGACCAGCCCGGAGGAGAGTTGCAGTGGATCATCACCGCTGGCTTGAGGGGCAAGATGGAGCCTCCCACCTCGTAGAGGATCCTCTTCTCCTTCCGCGAGAGCAACTGGCTCGACGGACTCGCACGTGGCCTTCAGGAGGCACTTGTGCGTCTCTGTGGACAGAACGTGGTGCGCCTACTTGCGTCTCGCTTCGCGCATCTCGTGAGGCGTGATGCTATGGGAGTGCCCATGGAGCTGCAGCCGCACCCGGAGTTGAGGCACCATGCTGAGTACCTCGACTTCATGCTGTACCTGTTGACGTCAGAAACCCCCTGGCGGGCAGAGACGGGCAACACGGTAGAGCCGGGAACAACTAGGGCTGCGGCTGGCCCCAGTCCCTCAGAGCGACGGCCCGCAAAGCCTCCTGGTCGCACACGCCGATGCCAACTGCAAGGGCGTGCCACCTGACCTATACCTGGTCAGGAAGGTGTGGATGATGCCTCGCTTAGTTTCCTGCGGGGCACACACGTAAACGTTAAATACGAGCCTCGATCGGCTCTCGGGTTATCCCGTGAATCGGCTCAAAGAGCCGATCCACCCATGATTCAGACGAGGTGTCCGAATATATGGTGGTCCCGCTTGATCAAGGTAAAGCTAATGAGATCTACGACGATGTGGGGTTTTCACCGCATAATCGGATCATCCTACTCCGAGGTTGGGCCTCGCGGCCACGCACGGTGATCGTAAGCCGATCCTAAACAAGGCCTAAAAACCAACACGAGGTTGATCCTCGGAACATCCTGCTTAGGGCCAACGAACGACACCCTACGTGCCGCTGGATCCTCCCCCCCTTCGTAAGGCCTAACTATTGCATATATTAAACTAATCCTTGTAGAACAAGGAGCAATCGTAACGGATCAGATCTACTAAACTACGATCAAGCGGGGTGCCGCCCCTACGCCTAAGATAGGCGTAAGGGCGGCTAGACATGCGAGGTTGCACTACGAAAGCATGCAGCATGAAGAACAATGCTAACCCTAACATGTCTAAGATAACTACGTTGCTCGCCATCAAAAAGGCTTCGATACGAGCAACACATGAACAACGTAGGCAGGCTTGTGCTTGCCTAGATCGCAAGATGCGATCTAGGCAGCATGATGCTTACCGGTAGAAACCCTCGAGACGAAGGGGTTGGCGATGCGCCGAGATTTGTTTGTGGTTGAACGTTTGTTGTTGTTTATTCCATAAACCCTAGATACATATTTATAGTCCAGCGGACTTTCTAATGTGGGCGTGCACCAAACCGTGCACGAGTAAGATTCTATCTCTAAACTAAGATGCGATCTCTAAACTAAGATGCGATCTGTAACATATTAGATCGCATCCAGAAATACATCCGGCGCTTCAGGAATCTTAGGAACCGATGCTTTTCGGTTCGTATAAATGAGAAGGAAGCAGTCGAGTTGGCAGTAGCAGGCCTTGCAACACAGCTCAAGGACACGGCCTCCCAAGCAGATTATCCCTCGCTGGCGCACATGGTTCAGAAACTTTCAGCATATGAACAGCGCGCCAAGACAAGTTCAAGCGTGCAGTGGCCCTGGTCGATGCAGAGGAAGACGAAGTTCCTGCGGGAGACCAAGAAGTAGCAGTGGCTAAGTGGACTCGGGGAGGAACCCCCGTGTCCTGCAAGTGGGTAAAGCCACCGAGGCCCGCCCGGGGATTTGATTTTGACGTGACCAAGACCGAGCAAATCTTCGACCTCCTACTCAAGGAAAAGCAGTTGAAGATACCCGAAGGTCTCAAGTTCCCCACGGCGCAAGAGCTGAATGGAAAGCCATACTGCAAATGGCATAACTCGCTCTCCCATGCCACCAACGACTGCAGGGTGTGGCGTCAGCACATCCAAGCGGCGATAGAGAACGAGCGTCTAATTTTCAACCAGTACGCCATGAAGGTCGACACACACCCCTTCCCCGCCGTAAACATGGTGGAGTATGCTTGCCATGCAGGGTGCCAGCCGGGTTTCTTGTGCAATATCAACATGGTAGATCTTGGACACCACGCTGGCAAGGATGGAGATGAGGGCAGCTGCTCTCATAGCAAAGATACGAGAGGAAGCCGCTCCACGCGATCGGCTCCGCCAAGACGGCAAGCGCTACGTCACAGAGGGAGAAGTGAAGAACATAAGATATCAGCGACCTCTCTCTGATCACCTCCTCAACAAGTATATGGGTCAGTACGACCAACGCCGGCGGTCCAGCGATGATGATGAAAGAGTTCGTCCGGCCGGAGAAGCGGAAGACATCGTCGGCGAGTCGCGATGAGGAGGAGCACGAGCGTTGTGCCAAGGGAAAGGCAAGGGAGCAAGGCGACGAGGACGAGGCACTCGGAATTGTCCCTTCTTCGAGCACTGCTGGGATTCAGGAATGAGCCGATTGCCAACAATCGGCAATTGCCCAGAATGCAACCGGAAGAAGAAGGAGGCAGCCAACGTGTCCGTGTTCGAGCGCTTAGGACCTCTCCCGCCGCAGAGCAAACGAGCTGAGTCCCCTCGGTCGGAAGATCTCGAAGATTCAGAAGACGAGGGAGAAGAAGAAGACAGGTACCACAGGCCAAGGTGGTGCCCTGACGGACTCAGCCGTTCCCAGAAACGCAGGGTTCAACGATTGCGCGGCCTGGAAGAAGCCGAGAGGTTATACTTGCATACATTGAGGAAGGCAAGGCCTGACCTGGCTGCAAAGGTTCAGCGAACCCTGGATGAAGAGGGTCGTCCACGGAAAATGGAGTGGCGCCCCAAGCAAAGGAAAGCCGATGATGAAGCATCGGCTGGCACAAACATGGTGCTCGTTCTTCCGGCAGAGCTTAGCGCCCCACGATCACACGATGCATTCAAGGTGGGCGACAGCAAGCGTGCCAACATGATGAAGTCAGAGATTGGGCTGGTCTTATCTACCGGCCTGAACGAGTAACAAGAACACGTCAATGAGCAAACATGGCGAGGCTGATCCTTGGGATCGGCCCCAAAAAAATTATGAAGGGACATCACAAAACCTTCGCCGAGCAAACAACGTGGAGGCCGATTCCAGCAATCGGCCAAAATTTATCCTCACCCACCGTTCCGCTTGAGTTCAACATGTTATCCCACAGAGCCGATACCATCAATCCTCTTGACAGAATCGGCTCGGGGGGGGCACCCAGGTGGATAAAATACGAGGATATGCAATTAGAAGCGTCTCATCCTTTGGTGATGAGTATTGGAATATGGGGGCCGATGCACTAGTCGGCCGTAAAAAAATAAACATCTGAAAATTCGAAAATTTTCAAGCACAGCCGATGTAGCAGACATCGACTTAAGGATATGGAAGCCGATGCGTGACCATCGACTCAAGAGGAATAACTGTTACGATCAGAGGGTCAATGGAGCACAAAGGGAGATTTTTTATGAAGGAACTCCTCAATGGAGTAGTTTGGAAGCTCAGACCCTCTCTTCAAGAACAATGCCAGGAGCAGCCTAGACGTGCAGATTAGGTCAAGGATGGATTGCATGAAATCCGCCAAAAGAAAAGAGCCGATCTAGCCGGCAAGTTGCAGGAAGAACTGAAGAAGCTCGGGGGGCAGCTCACCTTGAAGGCTTTTTGCTTAGAGAAGCCGATTTATGTTCAAATCGGCTGGCTCCGCATAAGGAACTTCCCCACACACGATCGAGCCCAGGTCCATGCAGCTAATTTGCGTATCCTTGTCTCTGTTTTGCCTTGGCTGAGACTCGGGGGGCAACAAGCCTGGTAGATGCTCTATCGAGGAGCCGATTGGGGTACCATCGGCTGATCTTCGTTGCAACCTTCTTCACGAAACGATGAGCGCTCGCTAAGGAGGATCTCTGAAACTGGTGGGAGAAATTTAAGGGCTCTCTTGGAAGTCCCACAGTATCTACCGGAAAGAGAATCATCAGTTGAAGAATGGAAGGGTGAATGTCGAAGGACCGATGCGTTGCTATCGGCTCATTACGCATTGGCAAAGGGGACAAATCGGCAGGTTCAGTATGAGGGAAAATCGGCTAAATCAAGCTCAAAGGAAATCGGCAAAATCGAATTGGGGAAAAAGTTCTTCGTTAATAGACGGGATTTTTTACATCAAAGAGCTGATTGCTCAGAAGGAAATACTAGGGGATACATTGCCCCATCTACTACTGCTGACCCTATGCTAGAGGTCCTATCTACGGGCCGTCACTGCCCTCGTCGTCGCCATCGTCGCCGCTGTCGGCGCTGCTCCCGGCGGGCTCGTCGTCGCTCCAATGGCCGCCGACCGGGCCCTCGTTGTCCTCGTCTTCTTCGTCAGCGTCGTCCTCATTGCTGTCGAAGTCACTGAGGTTGCCCGGCCAGGGGCAGAACCGCTTGGCCGGCGGCTCGTCGGAGGGGCTGTCGTCGTCGTCCTCCTCCTCCTCTTCCTCCTCCTGCACCCCCTCGGAGGAGGTGAAGACATCCCAGGAGAAGCGATCGTCATCGCTCTCCTCCTCCGATTCCCCGTCGGCAAGGAACCGGAGGTCGCTCTCCCCGTCCGTCGAGGACTGGTCATCCTCGGACCAGATGGAGAAGTCATGGTCTGACTCCTCCCCGGCCGCAATGGCGCGACGGATGTTGGCCGCATGGACCTCCGCTGGGTTGTACTCCGGCGTCGGCTCACGGGACGTGGAGGACTGGCTGGAAGGATCCGATGGAGCAGAGGAGGAAGAAGACATGGTGGCGCAAGAGGGCTTTTGGACTGCTAATGCGAGGGAGATGCAGAGCAGAACTGTTCATAGCGGTTAAATAAAAGGGGATATAGTGGAAATTCAATGCCACAGCAGTTTCCGAGGAAGTGGTGCTTGAAAGAAAGAGAAAAGACTGCCAAGTTACGCGGAGAAGTTGAGAAGGCAAGTCATCATGATAACGGATATCTGCGACGGTTCTGCCACGACATGACCCGATGAAAGAAAGGCATAATGATTTTGGAAATGTCATTTCCAAAACCAGGGGGGCATGTGTTATCACCAGAATTTGACCGAGTCAGAGGTGGGCCGCGATCGAGATGGACGTGAAGAAATATATATATAGAAGAAGTATGTGGATCGGCCTTTTATACCAAGTTGGGCTTAATTGCCCGGATATCTGTAACATATTAGATCGCATCTTAGTTTAGAGATAGAATCTTACTCGTGCACGGTTTGGTGCACGCCCACATTAGAAAGTCCGCTGGACTATAAATATGTATCTAGGGTTTATGGAATAAACAACAACAAACGTTCAACCACAAACAAATCTCGGCGCATCGCCAACCCCTTCGTCTCGAGGGTTTCTACCGGTAAGCATCATGCTGCCTAGATCGCATCTTGCGATCTAGGCAGCACAAGCCTGCCTACGTTGTTCATGCGTTGCTCGTACTGAAGCCTTTTTGATGGCGAGCAACGTAGTTATCTTAGACATGTTAGGGTTAGCATTGTTCTTCATGCTGCATGCTTTCGTAGTGCAACCCTCGCATGTCTAGCCGCCCTTACGCCTATCTTAGGCGTAGGGGCGGCACCCGCTTGATCGTAGTTTAGTAGATCTGATCCGTTACGATTGCTCCTTGTTCTACAAGGATTAGTTTAATATCTCGCAATAGTTAGGCCTTACGAAGGGGGAGGATCCAGCGGCACGTAGGGTGTCGTTCGTTGGCCCTAAGCAGGATGTTCCGAGGATCAACCTCGTGTTGGTTTTTAGGCCTTGTTTAGGATCGGCTTACGATCACCGTGCGTGGCCGCGAGGCCCAACCTGGAGTAGGATGATCCGATTATGCGGTGAAAACCCCACATCGTCGTAGATCTCATTAGCTTTACCTTGATCAAGCAGGACCACCATATATTCGGACACCTCGTCGGAATCATGGGTGGATCGGCTCTTTGAGGCGATTCACGGGATAACCTGAGAGCCGATCGAGGCTCGTATTTAACGTTTACGTGTGTGCCCTGCAGGAAACTAAGCGAGGCATCATCCACACCTTCCTGACCAGGTATAGGTCAGGTGGCACGCCCTTGTGATAAACATCGGTGCGTGCGACCAGGAGGCTTTGCGGGCCGTCGCTCAGAGGGACTAGGGCCAGCCGCAGCCCTAGTTGTTCCCGGCTCTACGGTGTTGCCCGTCTCTACCCGCCGGTGGGTTTCTGACGTCAACAGAACGTTGGTTGTTGTTTATTCCATAAACCCTAGATACATATTTATAGTCCAGCGGACTTTCTAACGTGGGAATAATCCCACCGTGCACGAGTAAGATTCTAACTTCTAAACTAAGATGCGATCTAATATGTTACAGATACACGGGCAATTAAGCCCAACTTGGTATAAAAGGCCGATTCACGTATTTCTTCTATATATATATTCTTCAAGTCCATCTTGGTCGCGGCCCACCTCTGACTCGGTCAAATTCTGGTGATAACACATGCCCCCCTGGTTTTGGAAATGACATTTCCAAAATCATTATGCTCTTCTTTCGTCGGGTCATGTCGTGGCAGAACCGTTGCAGTATCCGTCATCATGATGCCCTGCCTTCTCAACTTCTCCGCGTGACCTGGCAGTTTTAGGCACCACTTCCTCGGAAACTGCTGTGGCATTAAACTTCCACTATATCCCCTTTTATTTAACCGCTCCGCACAGTTTGTTCCTGCATCCTCTTCGCATTAGCACTCCAAAAGCCCTCCTGCGCCACCATGTCCTCTTCCTCCTCTGCTTCATCGGATCTTTCCACCCAGTCCTCTTCATCTCGTGAGCCGACGCCGGAGCCGAACCCGGCGGAGGTCCACGCAGCCGACATCCGCCGCGCCATTGCGGCCGGGGAGGAGTCTAGTCATGACTTCTCCCTTTGGTCAGAGGACGACAAGTCCTTGACCGGACGGGAAAGCGACCTCCGCTTCCTCGCCGATGGGACAACGGAGGAGGAGAGCGACGACGATCGCTTCTCCTGTGACTTCCCCTCTCCCGAGGAGGAGGAGGAGGAAGAAGAGGAGGAGGAGGAGGACGACACCTCCTCCGACGAGCCCCCCCGAGCTTCTTCAGCTCTTCCTGCACCTTGCCGGCTAGATCGGCTCCTTTCCTTTGGTGGATCTAATGCAATCCATCCTTGACTTGATCTGCACGTCCAGGCTGCTCTTGGCCTTGTCCTTGAAGAGAGGATCCGAGCCCTTAAACTACTACATTGAGGAGTTCTTCCATTAAAATCCCCCTTCGTGCTCCATTGACCCTCTGATCGTAAAAGTTATTCCTCTTGAGTCGATGGCCATGCATCGGCTTTCATATCCTTAAGTCGATGTCTGCTGCATCGGCTGTGCTCAAAAGTTTCAGATTTCGAATTTTTTTTTACGGCCGATTTACGCATCGGCCCCCACACTTCAACACCCATCACCAAAGATGAGATGAGATAATTCTACTGCATATCCTCGTGTTCTATCCACTAGGTGCCCCCAGAGCCGATTCTGTCAAGAGAATTGATGGTATCGGCTCCGTTGGATAACATGTTGAACCCGGGCGAGAATGGTTGGTGAGGATAATTTTGGCCGATTGCTGGAATCGGCCTGCACGTTGCTTGCTCGGTGAAGGTTTTGTAATGTCCCTTCATAAATTTTTGGGGCCGATCACAAGGATCAGCCTCGCCACGTTTGCTCATTGACGTGCTCTTGCTACTCGTTCGGGCCGGTAGACAAAACCAGCCCAATCTCTGACTTTATCATGTTGGTGCTCTTGCTGTCGCCCACCTTGAGTGCATTGTGTGATCGTGGAGCGCTGAGCTTTGTCGGAAGAACGAGCACCATGTTTGTGCCAGCCGATGTTTCATCATCGGCTTTCCTTTGCTTGGGCGCCACTCCATTTTTCGTGGACGACCCTCTTCATCCAGGGCTCGGCTGAACCTTAGCGGCCGGATCGAGGCCTTGCTTTCCTCAATGTATGCAAGTATAACCTCTCGGCTTCTTCCGGGCCGCGCAATCGTTGAACCCTGCGTTTCGGGAACGGCTGAGTCCATCGGGGCACCACCTTGGCCGGTGATACCTGTCTTCTTCTTCTCCCTCGTCTTCTGAATCTTCGAGATCTTTCAACCGAGGGGACTCAGCTCGTTTGCTACTGTGGCGGGAGAGGTCCCAAGCGCTCGAACACGGACACGTTGGCTGCCTCCTTCTTCTTCCGGTTGCATTACGGGCAATTGCCGATTGTTGGCAATCGGCTCATTCCTGAATCCCAGCGGTGCTCGAAGAAGGGACAATCCCGGTGCTCTGTCCTCGTCGTCTCGCTCCCTTGCCTTTCCCTTGGCACAACGCTCGTGCTCCTCCTCATCGCGATTATGCCGACGATGTCTTCGGCTTCTCTAGCCAGACGATCTCTTTCATCATCATCGCTGGCCCGTCGGCGTTGGTCGTACTGACTCACATACTTGTTGAGGAGGTGATCAGAGAGAGGTCGCTGATATCTTATGTTCTTCACTTCTCCCTCTGTGACGTAGCGCTTGCCATCTTGGCGGAGCCGATCGCGTGGAGCGGCTTCCTCTGTATCTTTGCTATGAGAGCAGCTGCCCTCATCTCCATCCTTGCCAGCGTGGTGTCCAAGATCTACCATATTGATTTTGCACGAGAAATCCGGTGGCACCCTCCGTGGTAAGTATACTCCACCATGTTTACGGCGGGGAAGGGGTGTGTGTCGACCTTCATGGCGTACTTGGTTAAAAATCAACCGTCCATTTTCTATCGCCATTTGGATGCGTTGTCGCCACACCCTGCGGTCGTTGGTGGTGTGGGAGAACGTGTTATGCCATTTGCGGTATGGCTTTCCGTTCAGCTCTTGCGCCGTGGGGATCTTGTGGCCTTCGGGTACCTTTATATGCTTCTCCGTGAGTAAGAGATCAAAAATCTGCTCGGTCTTGGTCACGTCGAAGTCGAACCCTTTTGGAGGGCCTTGTGGCCTCACCCATTTGCAGGTCACGGGGCCTGTCGCTCGAGTCCATTCAGCCACTGCTACCTCCTGGTCTCCCACAGCACCTTCATCTTCGTCTGCCTCGACCAAGGTCACCGCACGCTTGAATTTGTCCTGGTAAACATCTGGGTGACGCTGTTCATATGCTGACAGCTTATGCACCATGTGCGCCAACGAAGGGTAGTCTGCTTGGGAGGCCACGTCCTTGATTGATGATGAGAGACCCACCACCGCCAACTCGACTGCTTCTTTTTCGCTTATATGATCCGAAAAGCATCGGTTCCTAATGGTCTGAAGCGGCTGGACGTATTCGACCTCTGTTTCCCAGCGCTACGTCGTACTTGCGCTAGATCGGCAATGCCAACATCGGAAGCCTGCGAGTGATACTGCTCATGGAGCTGCTCTTCCAAGCTGCTTCCAAGTCCGGATGGAGTTCGGTGGTAGCGATGTGTACCACCCGAAAGCCGATCTGTGAGGACTGTGCGAAGAACCTCACGCGCAACTCGTCGACGCTGAGATCGTGCCCAGCTGTGCCAAATATCGGCTCACATGCTCGATGGAGCTGGAACCATCTGATCCACTAAACTTCGTGAAGTCCGGGAGCCGATATTTGGGTGGTAGCGGGATCGGTTCGTAGTCGTTGGGGTACGGCTTGGTGTAGCCGAACGTCTTCCTTTTCGGCATCATGCCAAGCTGATCTTTCAGAATTGCACAAATCTGATCCGTTGTGATGGGCTGAAGGTGTCGAACCACGAAGATTCGCCGGGGTGGCATACTTAACCAGCCATGCTTGCTTTTCAGGTTCTAAGCCAAGCTGCGGGAGCTGGGCTTTGGAGGTTTGTCGGGGTGGCGTACTTAGCCAGCCACGATTGCTTCTCGGGATCGGCTCCCGACGTTCCTCTGCCGTTCCAGAGGCCGCGATATTGCAGCCTGGTTCGAGAGTGCCCGGGCGTTGCGGTCCGGTACGTATGCGCACGCGTATCCGTGCGGGATCTCCTTGGGTGCCTCGGGTAGGAATTGGTAGTCACTAGGATCACCACCAATCTTGTAGACGACGTATGCCGATGAGTTCGGCGGTTCCGGTGCTGCCCATGCGAGCGGTCGGGGCTGGAGTGGCATCTCTCCCTTGAAAGTCCCCGAGCTGGTCCCGACGGAGAATACCGGTGGCTCATGATTTCCTTGACGACGCGCGGAGCGACACGCTCCAAGGTGTTCACCGAGGCTCTCGAGTGGCGGTGCGGCGAATGAGCCACCATGTAGTTGATTTCCTGCCGCGGCGACCTGGTGCGTTCTTCGACGGGGCGGAAAGGTCCACTCCATCGAGTGCGCCTTCGGTGTGAAACCCTTCCACCGACGCCATGGGAGCGGGTTCGGTGGAAAGAGCCGATGAGTTCGGCTTCGAGGGTTGCCTTGATCTCGTCATGTTTCTTCTTGAGCTCATCGGGCGGATCCTCGTACGTGACCGGAGTGTCTTCCGCCATCTCGGATGTAGATGGCGATGTTGTGGATGTCGAAGGCGGTCCCACCGGGCGTGCCGAGAATGTGTTGACGTCGAAACCCCCGGCGGGCGAGAGACGGGCAACACGGTAGAGCCGGGAACAACTAGGGCTGCGGCTGGCCCCGGTCCCTCGGAGCGACGGCCCGCAAAGCCTCCCTGGTCGCACGCGCCGATGCCAGCTGCAAGGGCGTGCCACCTGACCTATACCTAGTCGGGAAGGTGTGGATGATGCCTCGCTTAGTTTCCTGCAGGGCACACACGTAAACGTTAAATACGAGCCTCGATCGGCTCTCGGGTTATCCTGTGAATCGGCTCAAAGAGCCGATCCACCCATGATTCGGACGAGGTGTCCGAATATATGGTGGTCCTGCTTGATCAAGGTAAAGCTAATGAGATCTACGACGATTTAGGGTTTTCACCGCATAATCGGATCATCCTACTCACGATTGGGCCTCGCGCTCGCGCACGGTGACCGTAAGCCGATCCTAGACGGGGCCTAAAAACCAACACGAGGTTGATCCCCGGAACATCCTTTCTAGGGCTAGCAAACGCCACCCTACACGCCGCTGGATCCTCCAACCCTTTGTAAGGCCTAACTATTGCGGATGTTAAACTAATCCTTGATGAAACAAGGAGCAACCGTAACGGATCAGATCTACTAAACTATGATCAAGCGGGGTGCCGCCCTACACCTAAGATAGGTGTAAGGGCGGCTAGACATGCAAGGGTTGCACTACGACAGCATATGATACGAAGAACAATGCTAACCCTAACATATCTAAGATAACTACGTTGCTCGCCATCAAAAGGCTTCGAGTACGAGCAACGCATGAACAACGTGGGCAGGCTTGTGCTTGCCTAGATCGCAAGATGCGATCTAGGCAGCATGGTGCTACCGGTAGAAACCCTCGAGACGAAGGAGTTGGCGATGCGCCGAGATTTGTTTGTGGTTGAACGTTGGTTGTTGTTTATTCCATAAACCCTAGATACATATTTATAGTCCAGCGGACTTTCTAACG
>NC_061513.1:318079269-318136443 GCF_022539505.1 Lolium rigidum | reverse complement strand
GACATTATAAAGTTAAAATTGTTTCCTTTCTCATTAAGAGGAAGAGCTAAAGATTGGTTGCTATCTCCTGCCTAAGAATAGTATTGATTCATGGACTAAATGTAAGGATGCTTTCATTGGTAGATATTATCCTCCTGCTAAAATTATCTCTTTGAGAAGTAGCATAATGAATTTTAAGCAATTAGATACTGAGCATGTTGCACAAGCATGGGAAAGAATGAAGTCTTTGGTTAAAAACTGCCCAACCCATGGACTGACTACTTGGATGATCATCCAAACCTTTTATGCAGGATTGAATTTTTCTTCACAGAACCTATTGGATTCAGATGCTGGAGGTACCTTTATGTCCATCACTTTGGGGGCGGCAACAAAGCTTCTTGATGATATGATGATTAATTACTCTGAATGGCACACGGAAAGAGCTCCACAAGGTAAGAAGGTAAATTATGTTGAAGAAACCTCTTCCTTGAGTGATAAGATTGATGCTATTATGTCTATGCTTGTGAGTGGTAGGACAAATGTTGATCCTAATAATGTTCCATTAGCTTCATTGGTTGCTCAAGAAGAACATGTTGATGTGAACTTCATTAAAAATAATAATTTCAACAACAATGCTTATCGGAACAATTCTAGTAACAACTATAGGCCATATCCTTATAATAATGGTAACGGTTATGGTAATTCTTATGGGAATTCTTACAACAATAATAGGAATACACCCCCTGGACTTGAAGCCATGCTTAAAGAATTTATTAGTACACAAACTGCTTTTAACAAATCTGTTGAAGAAAAGCTTGGGAAAATTGATATACTTGCTTCTAAAGTTGATAGTCTTGCTGTTGATGTTGATCTTTTGAAATTGAAAGTTATGCCTAATATGGATATTGAAAATAAAATTGTTACTACAGCAAATGCCATTCAAGTTATAATTAATGAGAATATAAGATTAATGGCTGAATTGCATGCTAGGTGGGAAAGAGAAGAAAATGAAAAACTAGCTAAAGAGAATAATGTAGCTAAAGTTTGGACTATTACCACCACTAGTAATGCTAATGCTCCACATGTTGCTGCACCTCCTACTATCAATGGTAAAATAATTGGTGTTGGCAATGTTTCTACTCCTAATGCAAAGCGAGCAAAGCGCTCGAAGCTGCTAAAGCTGCTTAAACCGCTCGTGATAAAACTGCTGAATTTTTTTTCCAACATTGGGAACAATGATCCCATTGCTTTAGATCATAATGGTTTAGATTTTGATGATTGCCACATCTCTGAAGTTATAAATTTCTTACAAAAACTTGCTAAGAGTCCTAATGCTAGTGCTATAAATTTGGCCTTTACAAAACATATTACAAATGCTCTCATAAAAGCTAGAGAAGAGAAACTAGAACGCGAAACTTCTATTCCTAGGAAGCTAGAGGATGGTTGGGAGACCATCATTAAGATGAAGGTCAATGACTTTGGTTGTAATTCTTTATGTTATCTTGGTGCAAGTATTTCCGTTATGCCTAAGAAAATCTATAATATGCTTGACTTGCCGCCATTGAAAAATTGTTATTTGGATGTTAATCTTGCTGATAACTCTACGAAGAAACCTTTGGGGAGAGTTGATAATGTTCGTATTATGGTTAACGATAACCTTGTCCCCGTTGATTTTGTTGTCTTGGATATTGAATGCAATGCATCTTGTCCTATTATATTGGGAAGACCTTTTCTTCGAACTGTTGGTGCTATCATTGATATGAAGGAAGATAATATTAAATATCAATTTCCTCTCAAGAAAGGTATGGAACACTTCCCTAGAAAGAGAATGAAGTTACCTTTTGATTCTATCATTAGAAAAAGTTATGATGTTGACACTTCGTCTCTTGATAATACTTGATACACACTTTCTGCGCCTATCTGAAAGGCGTTAAAGAAAAGCGCTTATGGGAGACAACCCATGTTTTTACTACAGTACTTTTATTTTATATTTGAGTCTTGGAAGTTGTTACTACTGTAGCAACCTCTCCTTATCTTAGTTTTATTGCATTGTTGTGCCAAGTAAAGTCTCTAATAGAAGGATGATACTAGATTTGGATTACTGCGCAGAAACAGATTTCTTTGCTGTCACGAATCTGGGTCGAATTCTCTGTAGGTAACTCAGAAAATTATGCCAATTTATGTGAGTGATCCTCAAATATGTACGCAACTTTCATTAGTTTTAAGTTTTCTCATCTGAGCAAGTCTGGTGCCTCTTAAAAATACGTCTTTACGAACTGTTCTGTTTTGACAGATTCTGCCTTTTATTTCGCATTGCCTGTTTTGCCATGCTTGATGGATTTTTCGATTCCATTGACTTTCAGTAGCTTTGTGCAATGTCCAGAAGTGTAAAGAATGATTGTGTCACCTCTGAATATGTAAATTTTGATTGTGCACTAACCCTCTAATGAGTTTGTTTCGAGTTTGGTGTGGAGGAAGTTTTCAAGGATCAAGAGAGGAGGATGATACAACATGATCAAGGAGAGTGAAAGCTCTAAGCTTGGGGATGCCCCGGTGGTTCACCCCTGCATATATCAAGAAGACTCAAGCGTCTAAGCTTGGGGATGCCCAAGGCATCCCCTTCTTCATCGACAACATTATCGAGGTTCCTCCCACGAAACTATATTTTTATTCCGTCACATCTTATGTACTTTGCTTGGAGCGTCGGTTTGTTTTTGTTTTGTTTGAATAAAATGGATCCTAGCATTCATTGTGTGGGAGAGAGACACGCTCCGCTGTTGGATATGGACAAATATGTCCTTAGGCTTTACTCATAGTATTCATGGCGAAAGTTTCTTCTTCGTTAAATTGTTATATGGTTGGAATTGGAAAATGATACATGTAGTAATTGCTAAAAATGTCTTGGATAATGTGATACTTGGCAATTGTTGTGCTCATGTTTAAGCTCTTGCATCATATACTTTGCACCTATTAATGAAGAAATACATAGAGCATGCTAAAATTTGGTTTGCATAATTGGTCTCTCTAAGGTCTAGATAATTTCTAGTATTGAGTTTGAACAACAAGGAAGACGGTGTAGAGTCTTATAATGTTTACAATATGTCTTTTATGTGAGTTTTGCTGCACCGCTTCATCCTTGTGTTTGTTTCAAATAAACCTTGCTAGCCTAAACCTTGTATCGAGAGGGAATACTTCTCATGCATCCAAAATCCTTGAGCCAACCACTATGCCATTTGTGTCCACCATACCTACCTACTACATGGTATTTCTCCGCCATTCCAAAGTAAATTGCTTGAGTGCTACCTTTAAAATTCCCATTCTTCACCTTTACAATATATAGCTCATGGGACAAATAGCTTAAAAAACTATCGTGGTATTGAATATGTACTTATGCATCTTATCTCTTATAAGTTGCTTGTTGAGCGATAACCATGTTCCTGGGGATGCCATCAACTATTTCTTTGTTGAATATCATGTGAGTTGCTATGCATGTTCGTCTTGTCTCGAAGTAAGAGTGATTTATCATGATCAAATGGTTTGAGTATGCATATTGTTAGAGAAGAACATTGGGCCGCTAACTAAAGCCATGATCCATGGTGGAAGTTTCAGTTTGGACAACAAACCTCAATCTCTTATGAGAATACTATCTGTTGTTGAATGCTTATGCATTAAAGAGGAGTCCATTATCTGTTGTCTATGTTGTCCCGGTATGGATGTCTAAGTTGAGAATAACAGAAAGCGAGAAATCCAATGCGAGCTTTCTCCTTAGACCTTTGTACAGGTGGCATAGAGGTACCCCTTTGCGACACTTGGTTGAAACATGTGCTATGCTATGATAATCCATGTAAATCCAAGCTAATTAGGACAAGGTGCGGGCACTATTGATATACTATGCATGAGGCTTGCAACTTGTAGGATATAATTTACATAACTCATATGCTTTATTACTACCGTTGACAAAATTGTTTCTTGTTTTCAAAACCAAAGCTCTAGCACAAATATAGCAATCGATGCTTTCCTCTTTGAAGGATCTTTCTTTTACTTTTATGTTGAGTCAGTTCACCTATCTCTCTCCACCTCAAGAAGCAAACACTTGTGTGAACTGTGCATTGATTCCTACATACTTGCATATTGCACTTGTTATAATACTTTACATTGACAATATCCATGAGATATATATGTTACAAGTTGAAAGCAACCGCTGAAACTTCATCTTCCTTTGTGTTGCTTCAATACCTTTACTTTGAATTATTGCTTTATGAGTTAACTCTTATGCAAGACTTATTGATGCTTGTCTTGAAGTACTATTCATGAAAAGTCTTTGCTTTATGATTCAATTGTTTACTCATGTCATTTACATTGTTTTGATCGCTGCATTCATTACATATGCTTACAATAGTATGATCAAGGTTATGATGGCATGTCACTCCAGAAATTATCTTTGTTATCGTTTACATGCTCGGGACGAGCAGGAACTAAGCTTGGGGATGTTGATACGTCTCCGACGTATCGATAATTTCTTATGTTCCATGCCACATTATTGATGATATCTACATGTTTTATGCATACTTTATGTCATATTTATGCATTTTCAGGCACTAACCTATTAACGAGATGCCGAAGAGCCAGTTGTTGTTTTCTGCTGTTTTTGGTTTCAGAAATCCTAGTAAGGAAATATTCTCGGAATTGGACGAAATCAACGCCCAGGGGCCTATTTTTCCACGAAGCTTCCAGAAGACCTAGGAGGAGATGAAGTGGGGCCACGGGGCGCCGCCACACTAGGGCGGCGCGGCCCAGGTGGGGCCCCCGTGAGCCCCCCGACTCTTCCCTTCCGCCTACTTAAAGCCTTCGTCGCGAAACCCCCAGTACCGAGAGCCACGATACGGAAAACCTTACTGAGACGCCGCCGCCAATCCCATCTCGGGGGATTCAGGAGATCGCCTCCGGCACCTGCCGGAGATGGGAATCATCTCCCGGAGGACTCTTCACCGCCATGGTCGCCTCCGGAGTGATGAGTGAGTAGTTCACCCCTGGACTATGGGTCCATAGAAGTAGCTAGATGGTTGTCTTCTCCTTATGTGCTTCATTGTCGGATCTTGTGAGCTGCCTAACATGATCAAGATCATCTATCTCGTAATGCTATATGTTGTGTTTGTTGGGATCCGATGGATAGAGAATACTATGTTATGTTGATTATCAATCTATTACCTATGTGTTGTTTATGATCTTGCATGCTCTCCGTTATTAGTAGAGGCTGCGGCCAAGTTTTTACTCTTAACTCCAAGAGGGAGTATTTATGCTCGATAGTGGGTTCATGCCTCCATTAAATCTAGGACGATGTGACGAAAGTTCTAAGGTTGTGGATGTGTTGTTGCCACTAGGGATAAAACATTGATGCTATGTCCGAGGATGTAGTTATTGATTACATTACGCACCATACTTAATGCAATTGTCTATTGTTTGCAACTTAATACTGGAAGGGGTTCGGATGATAACCTGAAAGTGGACTTTTTAGGCATAGATGCATGCTGGATAGCGGTCTATGTACTTTGTCGTAATGCCGAATTAAATCTCACAATACTCATCATGTCATGTATGTGCATTGTCATGCCCTCTCTATTTGTCAATTGCCCAACTGTAATTTGTTCACCCAACATGCTATTTATCTTATGGGAGAGACACCTCTAGTGAACTGTGGACCCCGGTCCATTCTTTTAATCGAATACAATCTACTGCAATACTTGTTCTACTATTCTCTGCAAACAATCATCATCCACACTATACATCTAATCCTTTATTACAGCAAGCCGGTGAGATTGACAACCTCACTGTTTCGTTGGGGCAAAGTACTTTTGTTGTGTTGTGCAGGTTCCACGTTGGCGCCGGAATCCCTGGTGTTGCGCCGCACTACATCGCGCCGCCATCAACCTTCAACGTGCTTCTTGGCTCCTACTGGTTCGATAAACCTTGGTTTCTTACTGAGGGAAAACTTGCTGCTGTACACATCATACCTTTCTCTTGGGGTTCCCAACGGACGAGTGCTTTACCGTCACAAGGAAGCTGCTACACGCCATCAGGATACAACTCACCTTCTTCTGCCATCCATGGAGGATTTCTACTCACTTCACCTCTCATCTTCTTCTTCTTCTTTTTCTTAGTTCCAGAACTCTCACCTACAACGTACTGGGATGTTTTGGGTAGTCCCATCTCCAGATCTAAAGAAATGGAGTTGGTGTCTTTCTCTTCCTGCCCAAAGCTTTGGTTAACATTCTGGTTAACTGCGCCTCCTTCATCCTCTGTATCACAAGTGATGGGTTCTCCTTCATCCCCAAATGGTTCCCCGAAATGCCAACCAGTCGAATTCTCGATTGGTGACTCCGAGCAGTTTAGGTTCCTGGAATCATCTCCCCCATATCCAGATTCATATGATGCTGACACATGTGGATAGTGTGGAACAAAGTTGGGTGTGAGTGGTTCTCTCTTGGGCAACTGGTCGCTCAAATCTACATAGCTGTTTGGGCTAAAGAAAGGTGTAGTATGGTGTGGTTGTGCCCTCAGATCACGCATCCGAGTTTGGACTTTATCAGGGTCCGTGAACTCAGCTAGCATGTGGTCAATCTCACCCCTCATCTTCATGTGTAAAAGGTACATCGTGATCAATAAAGACTTACAGCTATCCATGTGCTGTGCTGCAGCTTCAGGACTTCTGTGTGCTAACACCAGATGATTCAGAGTGGGATCCTCATCCTCCTCGGCATGAGGTATATGAGAAAACTCTGAACATCGCAGCTCTACTGACTTATGCTACCTTATCTCAAGGATTGCCTTAAATAGGCCCATATGGTAGGCTGTGGTGATGGTTTTGGCTTCTCCGTATGGCATTATACGACTCTGTTGGCATCAGAAACCCACCGGCGAGCAGCGACGGGCAACACAGTAGAGCCGGGAACAACCGAGGGCTGCGGCTAGCCCTGGTCCCTCTGAGCGGCGGCCCGCAAGTCTTCTGGGACGCACGCGCCGATGCTGGTGCAAAGGCGTGCCACCTGACCGTATACCTGGCCAGGAAGGTGATGGATGTGCCTCGCTTAGTTTCCTGCAGGGCATACACGTAAACATTAAATACGAGCCTCGATCGGCTCTCAGGTTATCCTGTGAATCGGCTCAAAGAGCCGATCCACCCATGATTCGTACGAGGTGTACGAATATATGGTGGTCCTGCTTGATCGAAATAAAGCTAAAACGACCTACTACGATTTGGGGTTTTCACCGCATAATCAGAACATCCTACTCGTGATTGAGCCTCGCGGCCACGCACGGTGATAGTAAGCCGACCCTAGACAAGGCCTAAAAACCAACACGAGGTTGATCCTCGGAACATCCTGTCTAGGGCTAGCAAACTACACCCTACGCGCCACTGGATCCTTCAACCCGTTTGTAAGGCCTAACCATGCAGATATTAAACTAATCCTTGCAGAACAAGGAGCAACCATAACGGATCGGATCTACTGAATAACGATCAAGCGAGGTGCCGCCCCTACACCTGAGATAGGTGTAAGGGCGGCTAGACGTCTCAGGGTTGCACGACGATAGCATATGATATGAAGAACAATGCTAACCCTAACACGTCTACGATAACTACGTTGCTCGCCATCAAAAAGGCTTCAGTACGAGCAACGCATGGATAACGAGTAAACTTGTACTGCCTAGATCGCAAGGAGCGATCTAGGCAGCATGATGCTTACCCGGAAGAAACCCTCGAGTCGGGGGAGTTGGCGATGCGCCGAGATTGGTTTGTGTTGAACGATGGTTGTTGTTTATTTCGTAAACCCTAGATACATATTTATAGTCCGTAGACTCTCTGACGTGGGAATAGTCCCAACCGGGCACGGGCCCAACTCTAACTAATTGACACATATCCTACTATGTTAAGATACAAGGGCAAGCTAACCCAAATTTTGTGTACAAGGCCGATTCACGTATTTCTTCAATGTATAATCTTCAAGCCCAAATCTTGATCGCGGCCCACCTCTGACTTGGTCAAATTCCGGTGATAACACATGCCCCCCTGGTTTTGGAATTAATAATTCCAAAATCACTCTGTCCTTCCTTCGTCGGGTCATGTCGTAGCAGAGCAGAACCATTGCAGTGTCCTTCATCATGATGCCCTGCTTTCTCAACTTCTCCGCGTGACTTGACAGTTTATTTCTCTTTGGGCACCACCCCCTCGGGAACTGCTGTGGCATTGAATCTCCACCATATCCCCTGTATTTGACCGCACCGAATAGTTCGCCTCTTCATCCCTTGCTCTGTTCTGGCCATCGTCACTCACAAACCCCAATCCAGAGCAATGTCCTCCTCCTCTTCTTCCTCCACCTCGTCGTATCTCTCCTCTCAGTCCTACTCCTCCTCCTCCAGTTCGTCGGTATTCTTTGATTCCTCCTCGTCTCGTGAGCCAACCCCGGAATGGGACCCGGTGGCTGCTCAGATGAGGGCGCACAACAGGCGCGCCCTAGAAGAGTGGGACCAGGAGGACCATGCCTCCTCCGTTTGGTCCGAGGACGACAAGTCCTTGACCAGCGGAGACGAAGAACTCCAATTCCTTGCCGACGGGGAACTGGAACCGGAGAGTGAGGACGATTTGTTCTCTTGGGACGAGTATACCTCCTCCGAAGAAGAGGAAGAGGAAGACGACGACACCGACTCCCTCGAGGATTATCCGCCGGCGAAGTGGTTCCGCGTCGGGTCAGATGATGATGACGATGACGACGATGTCGACGATGAAGATGACGAGGCCCCCCCGGGGGGCCGCTGGAGCAGTGACGAGGAGCCCGCCGACAGCCGCGCCGATGAGAACTCCGACGACGACGAGGGCAGCAACGGCCCATAGACTAGGACCTAGTAGAATAGGCCTAGCAGTAGTAGCAAACCGGCCGATAGGCCTTTCTTTTGTTCTTCCTTCTTTGAGCAATCGACTCTTTCTTTGTAAGAAATCCTCTATTAATGAAGGAGCATTCCCCAAAACTTTGCTTTCTTGTTAATTTTGCCGATTGTCAAACGAAGTCGCTGTGCAGAGAGCCGATGGTAGGGCATTGGCTTGCGATAATTGCCTATTCACATGGTCCAACAGGTCTCATCCGTGTCTATGCCACGTTCGAATTCCAAACGTACAGATTCGAGAAACCCAACGAGAAAATCATCTCAAATGCCATGGGTCCCAGCTTAGGAATGATCCGTTGACCTGCTCAATGAGCCGATGATAACGCACCTGTTGCTCACAATCCATCCTTCATCTTCCCAACTGACGACTTTGAGATCTGATGTACAAAGGGTCAATGATGATGGATCCCCTTTTAGATTCCTTCCAGCAGCTCTAATGGTCCTCTTCTGTAACAATCCGCTGCCTTTTGAAGAAGGTTGTGATGCCGGGCCAGCCGATGACCTTCCAATCGGCTTTCAAAACAGAGTGTCTACCAGATTAGCTGCCCCCCGAGCCTCAGTCAAGGCGAGGATAAAGATAAAGACGTTCAGATCGTCCACCATGCCGAGCCAGCTAAACTTGCCCCCATCGATCGTCTCTTCTTCCGTCAAAAGCCGATGTCATAGACGAATAACTGACGGCCTACCGAGCAAAGACCAACAGGCTTCTGACAGTACTGCTGGACTGGTGACCTTGTCAAAGGGTGTCGGAAATCCTCGAAGAGAAGGTTTGGGCACCAAGATCGGCTCATCGAAAAGATGGAAGCAGAAGGCCTTGCGAGCCCTCAACTGAACTGAAGACCAAGGTAGACCCTGCTGTGTAATCTGGGCTAGAGTCGATGACCGTGCATCGGCTGTGTATCACGAATTTTTTTTTCTTTACGGGCCGATTTTCTATTGGCCCCCAATATGTTACTGCTTTTTACGGGCCGATTTTCTATTGGCCCCCAATATGTTACTGCGCATGTATCGCACATGTTCATCCGATTAGGTGCCCCCCGAGCCGATTCTGCCTGATTACTGCGGATATCGGCTCTGTAATTAGCCAAGGCACTGTCTTTGAATGTCGACTCAGCAGGACGTAAAAAACGCTGCCCATTAGATCATCATTGAACACAGGCAGAACGTATGTTGAGGATAATTTTGGACGATTGCTGGAATCGGCCTCCACGTTGATTGAAACGCTCAATGAAGGCTTGCAATGTTCCTCCATAACTCCTTGGGGCCGATCCCAAAGATCGGCCTCGCCACGTTTATTCATAGGCTTGCTTTTGCTACACCGTCAGGCCGGTGGCTAAGACCAGCCTAACCCCGTCCTTTGTGACGTCGATGCGCTCGCAGTCGTCCAAATTGATGCCTGAGAGTGGCTCTTGGCCTACTGTCTCCCAAACGTTCATGTCAGCCGTCGAAATCTCGGCTGAGTCATCTGCATGGACGACCTCTACTTCATCTCCATCCCACTGTATTACGCATTGGTGCATTGTGGATGGAATGCAACAGTTAGCGTGGATCCAATCTCTTCCTAGCAGAACAGCATATGTGCTCTTGCTGTCGACAATAAAGAATGTCGTAGGGATAGTTTTCCTTCCTACGGTCAGATCCACGTTTAGAACACCTTGGGCGTCAGACGCTTGGCCGTTGAAATCGCTCAATGTCACATTTGTCTTGATTAGATCCAGACTAGAGCGTCCCAGCCGTCGTAGCATGGAGTATGGCATTATGTTGACTGCCGCTCCGGTGTCCACCAACATTTTGTTGACAGGCTGCCCATCGATATAACCTCGCAAGTATAGGGCCTTCAGATGCCTGTAGCTTCTTTCTCGTGGCTTCTCAAAGATAACCGGCCGAGGGCCGCAGTCAAGTTGTGCCACAGGTGCTTCGTCTAATCCTAGGGCGCTAAACTCCGTCGGAAGGATGAACACCATATTTGTGCCAGCCGATGTTTCGTCATCGGCTTTCCTTTGTTTGGGGCGCCACTCTTTCTTCTGTGGTCGACCTTCTTCATCCAGGGTTCGCTGAATTTTAGCGGCCAGATCAGGCCGCGCCTTCCTCAACGTGTGCAGGTATAACCTTTCGGCTTCCTCCAGACCACGCAGTCGCTGAACCCTACGCTTTTGGGAACGGCTGAGCCCATCAGGGCACCACCTTGGCCGGTGGTACTTATCTTCTTCTTCATCATTGTCTTCCAATTCCTCGAGATCTTCTTCTCGAGAGGACTCAGCGTTCTTGTTCCGATGCGGGAGAGGTCCCAGACGCTCGAACACGGACACGTTAGCTGCATCCTTCTTCTTCTGTCTACATTCTGGGCAGTTGCCGATTGTAGGCAATCGGCTCATTCCTGAATCCCAGCAGTGTCTGAAGAAGGGGCAGTCCCAATGCCTATCCACGTCGTCTTGCTCTCTCGGCTTTTCCTTGGCGTGGCGCTCATATCTCTCCTCGTTGTGCTCCCGCCGACGATGTCTCCTGGTGTCCCTAGTCAGGTGATCCCTGTCATCATCGTCGCTGTATCGTCGGCGTTGGTCGTATTGACTCACGTATTTGTTGAGGAGGTGATCAGAGAGAGGTTGTTGGTATCGTATGTTCTTCACTTCTCCCTCTGTGACGTAGCGCTTGCCATCATGCCGGAGCCGATCGCGTGGAGCGGCTTCCTCTGTGTCCTTGCTACGAGAGCAGCTGCCCTCGTCTGCGTCCTTACCAGAGTGGTGTCCAAGTCCTACCATGTTGATATTGAACGAGAATCCTGGCTGGCACCCTCCTGGGTAAGTGCACTCCACCATGTTAACGGCGGGGAAGGGGTGTGTGTCGACTTTCATGGCGTATTGGCTGAAAATTAGACGCCCTTGCTCTATCGCCATTTGGATCTGCTGACGCCACACCCTGCAGTCGTTGGTGGGATGGGTGAACGTGTTATGCCATTTGCAGTATGGCTTTCCGTTCAGCTCCTGAGCCGTGGGGATCTTGTGGCCTTCGGGTACCTTTAGCTGCTTCTCCTTGAGTAAGAGGTCGAAAATTTGCTCAGCTTTGGTAACGTCGAAGTCAAACCCTCTGGGAGGTCCTTGTGGCTTAACCCACTTGCAGGACATGGGGCTTGCCCCCCGAGTCCACTCAGCTACCGCTACCTCCTGATCTCCCGCAGAGCCTTCGTCTTCATCCGCCTCGACCAGGACCACTGCGCGTTTGAATTTATCCTGGTATACATCTGGGTGGCGCTGTTCATATGCTGACAGCTTCTGCACCATGTGCGCCAGTGAAGGGTAATCTGCTTGGGAGGCCACGTCCTTGATCGGCGATGCGAGACCTACCACCGCCAACTCGACTGCTTCTTTCTCAGTCAAATGAGCCGAATAGCATCGGTTCCTAACGGTCTTGAAGCGCTGGATGAATTCCGCCACTGTTTCTCCGCGCCTCTATCGTACTTGCGCTAAATCGGCTATGCCGGCCTCGGAAGCTTCCGAGTGATACTGTACGTGGAACTGCTCTTCCAACTGCTTCCAAGTCCGGATTGAATCTGGTGGTAGCGATGTGTACCACCCAAAAGCCGATCCGGTGAGGGACTGTGCAAAGAACCTCACACGCAGCTCATCTGATGCTGAGATCATGCCCAGCTGTGCCAAATATCGGCTCACGTGCTCGATGGGGCTGGAACCATCTGAACCGTTGAACTTGGAGAAGTCCGGGAGCCGATATTTGGGTGGTAGCGGGATCAATTCGTATGCGTTGGGGTACGGCTTGGAATAGCCGATTATCCTCCTTTTCGGCACCATGCCGAACTGGTCTCTCAAGATGGTACTGATTTGATCCATGGTGCTGGCTGCCGGGGTCGAACCCTAAAGATTTGACGGGGTGGCATACTTAGCCAGCCATGCTTGCTTTTCCAGCTCTGAGCCAACTGCAGGAGTTGTGCTCTGGAGGTTTGTCGGAGTGGCATACTTAGCTAGCCACGTCTGCTTCTCAAGATCTGTTCCTGAAGCTCCTCCTGTTGTTCCAGAAGTCCCTGCTGTTGCAGTCTGGTTTGTGAGTGCCCAGTTACTGCAGTCTGGCATGTATGTGCACGTGTATCCATGAGGGATCTCCTTGGGCGCCTCATGCAAGAATTGGTAATCACTAGGATCACCACCGATCTTGTAGACGACATATGCCGGTGAATCCGGCACTTCCGGCGCTGCCAGCGCAAATGGCAACGGTGGACGGGACTGGAGTGGTATTTCTCCTCGGTGAGTCCCGAGAGCTGGTCCTGACGGAGAGTACTGATTCCTCATGATCTCCTGGATCACCCGAAGAGCGACACGCTCCAAAGTGTTCACCAGGCTCTCAGAATGGCGGTGCAGCGAGTGAGCTACCATGAAGTTAATCTCCTGACGCAGGGACGTGGTGCGTTCTTCTGACGGGGTGGACAGGTCCACTCCATCGAGCGCGCCTTCAGGGTTGAACCCTTTCCACCTGATGCCATGCAAGCGGGTTCTGTGAAAAGAGCCGATGAGGTCGGCTTCGAGGAATGCTTTGACCTCGTCGTACTTCTTCTTGAGATCCTCAGTCAGGTCATCGTACGTGACTGGCGTGCCTTCCGCCATCTCAGATGTAGATGGCGACGGGGTTGTTGTCGAAGATTGTCCCACCGGGCGTGCCAGAATGTGTTGGCGTCAGAAACCCACCGGCGAGCAGCGACGGGCAACACAGTAGAGCCGGGAACAACCGAGGGCTGCGGCTGGCCCTGGTCCCTCTGAGCGGCGGCCCGCAAGTCTTCTGGGACGCACGCGCCGATGCTGGTGCAAAGGCGTGCCACCTGACCGTATACCTGGCCAGGAAGGTGATGGATGTGCCTCGCTTAGTTTCCTGCAGGGCATACACGTAAACATTAAATACGAGCCTCGATCGGCTCTCAGGTTATCCTGTGAATCGGCTCAAAGAGCCGATCCACCCATGATTCGTACGAGGTGTACGAATATATGGTGGTCCTGCTTGATCGAAATAAAGCTAAAACGACCTACTACGATTTGGGGTTTTCACCGCATAATCAGAACATCCTACTCGTGATTGAGCCTCGCGGCCACGCACGGTGATAGTAAGCCGATCCTAGACAAGGCCTAAAAACCAACACGAGGTTGATCCTCGAACATCCTGTCTAGGGCTAGCAAACTACACCCTACGCGCCACTGGATCCTTCAACCCGTTTGTAAGGCCTAACCATGCAGATATTAAACTAATCCTTGCATAACAAGGAGCAACCATAACGGATCGGATCTACTGAATAACGATCAAGCGGGGTGCCGCCCCTACACCTGAGATAGGTGTAAGGGCGGCTAGACGTCTCAGGGTTGCACGACGATAGCATATGATATGAAGAACAATGCTAACCCTAACACGTCTACGATAACTACGTTGCTCGCCATCAAAAAGGCTTCAGTACGAGCAACGCATGGATAACGAGTAAACTTGTCTTGCCTAGATCGCAAGGAGCGATCTAGGCAGCATGATGCTTACCCGGAAGAAACCCTCGAGTCGGGGGAGTTGGCGATGCGCCGAGATTGGTTTGTGTTGAACGATGGTTGTTGTTTATTTCGTAAACCCTAGATACATATTTATAGTCCGTAGACTCTCTAACGTGGGAATAGTCCCAACCGGGCACGGGCCCAACTCTAACTAATTGACACGTATCCTACTATGTTAAGATACAAGGGCAAGCTAACCCAAATTTTGTGTACAAGGCCGATTCACGTATTTCTTCAATGTATAATCTTCAAGCCCAAATCTTGATCGCGGCCCACCTCTGACTTGGTCAAATTCCGGTGATAACAGACTCATCAGCAGTTTTGTCGGTAGTTGGACCGATACTCTGCACTTGGCTAGGATTTTCCTATCATAGTAGGTATACTTGATAACAGGTATCCGTGGGTCACAATGAAGTTCCTTCAGCATCCCACACAGGAGAGCTGTGATTGGTCCATCATAATCACCGAGCAATCCCTCAACCTTCCTCAAAGTCCTCTTAGGAAAAGTGTTCGCCATTATGGCTGTATACAAAAGCAGAATATTAGTATTGATAATGCATCATAATAGCTATAATAAAGAATTATCGCACTAAAATATATGGTTTTGCTATTCTCATATGAATAATCACCATATTTCTAGAGAATCCTTTACTATGTCTACTAGACTCCTACAGGTTCCTTTCCTATACTAGGTTTTTCCAACCTAAGGTCGCAACATTTGCTTTGATACCAGCTGCGGTGACCCAGCATACCACTGCATGTTGTAGTATACAAGTCGTTGATATGATCTTTGTGAAGGGACTTCTTCAGAAATTGCCATATCCCTCAGAGTGGTACAACGAAACATTGCAGGTCATAACACTCCATACATTATTACAAACATTGTCTTAACAAGTTGGTATTCTCACAGGTCCTATGAGAACACCCTAAGATACTACTTAAGTACGATTACAACTCATAACCAAATATAAAGAGAGGTCAACAACTTACTTAGGTAAGTTCTACGTTGCCCGGCTCTATGATGCTAGGGTTTATCACTACTCCTCCACCTTCGTGTCATCGGGTCCGTAGACTATCCCATAGTCTACTCCTTCAACTCCTCCGGTAAGATCAGGTTCCTCGTAGACCAGCTCGTAACTTCCTTCTGGTGCTCCATCGTTGATGGCCTCCACTTTCGGATCACAGTCTAGCAAGGGTATCGAAAGAAAGTGAGTACAGAGGTACTCAGCAAGTTCTAAAAGAGTAAAAAGGTGTTTGATGCACTAGCTACGACCATTGATCAGGAAATCGCAGGTCAATGCATGTTTTGAAATCATTTATTCAAAAGATTGCTTTTATTATGAAAACTATGCCCGTCGGTCTTCACAGGTTGACCAGAACTTCGTGGAGTTCCTTTCCTGCCGCGTTCGCAGTTCCCTTCCCGGAACAAGGAGTGACAGTCACAATTCAATACACTCTGCAGAGGTGCGTTACTTTTCCCACAAGAGATTCCACCCCTTTTGCCATCCGCAGGGACTTGTCCCCGTTCACACTTCCTTTGGTGTGAGGCCAGGTATGAAAATCCAAGCCCACACCGCCTTCTCCGCGACTGCAAACCCACCCTTTTGTCTAACCGTACACCCCCAGTAGACTTCTCCCGATAATACGGCTTTACTCACGGTGTACTCCGGACAATCCATCATAGATCGTAGAGCTTATCATCACTAATGGATGGGGATTTAAAAGGATATCCCAACCTATTGCGGTAGTGCCTCCGACACCCCACCGGCTCTACCAATCCGTTGGCGTGCAGAAGGGAAAAGATACGGCTGGCTTCCCCAGAGCCATTATAGATCTCATGGTCAACGCTGTTTGTACGGCGCTAGAATCACTGGACGACATTGGTAATTAATCCTAGGGTGATATAACCCATGCAATGGAACCTCCACCATATCAACACATACCATGGTTCCATCGCCAGCCACATAGTCATATTCATACTTGGAAAAGTAACATTTCATTTGCAATGCAGGAATGGTAAGTATATAGCTTTGCAGTAAAATGATAGAAAATACTCAAGTTGATATGAGCAAGGGTGAACTTGCCTGTGGACTGCGAGATAGTGGAGTTCAATGCAGTTGATGGAACCTGGACCTCGGGTTCTGTAAGAAGCATCATCGTCCGGTAAGGACAATGTTATAAAATCCAAATAATGCAATCATGGATGTATTATTTTATGTTGAATCCCTTTACTTCGTTGAGTTATAACAATTTAGGGTTGAGTTAAGATTTATGCCTTTGGCAATAACATGCAATTGATTTAAGAGATTAATCCATTTTAATTCACATAAAGTACAATAATTCAAATTAAAAACTATTTGACTTGGTGGTTTATCATTCACTCCAAAACTGAATTAAAATAATAGAGTTGTCTCTATATTTTTGGAATAAAAAGGGAATAGAGTATTTTTCTTTGAAAAATACCTTTCTCAATAGAAATGACTTGGAATAGTAGAATTTCATTTTGAAATGTTTGAAAATAAGTATTTGAACTTATTTGAGATTTTTCCTTGAATTTTAAATACAAGGAAATAATAGTTTAAAATTCCAAGTTATTATTTAAATTCTTAAAATTCATAATTTTGAATTTGTTTCTTAAATTCTATTTCATATTTTATTCTGGTTAAGATTTATTTTTCATTCACTAATCCAATTTTTAATGGATTTTTAGAGTAGTATTTTATTTACTAGAAATTGGTGAAATTCTGGTCTTTTTCTAAAAATAAAAAGACAGAAATACCCCTGGCCCCTATTGGGCCAGCCCACTTAACTAAGGCCCAGGGACAGCCCACTAAGGCATGCCCCCTAATGGGTTCGATGGCGCCGAAGCGGCCCACCTCGCTCCTCACTCGACTCTCACTCGCTCGCTCGTCTCTAACCCTAACTCTCTCGCGTCTCCCGTGGCGATGGCGTCGCCGCCATGGCCGCCGCCACGCTCCGGCCATCTCTGTGCTCTCCTGCCTTAGCCACCCATCGGATCTTGACCGCTGCGAGACGATCTATCAATCTGTCCGCGTGGTTTCTCTGATTTCTTCCTCTCCTGGCGAATCGCCTCCTCTCTGGATCTCGCGGAGAATCTCCCTTGGCGATTGGCGATCTCCAGCGAGTCCTCGCCCTCGCCGTCGATGTGTGCGCCTCCGAGACCGACCTGGCGCACGTGCTGCTCGCAGTACTTGTGCCGTCGTCTCTGGTGCTCTGCTGCGGTGGTGTGTTCGTGTTCGCCGGCGTAACGTCGGCGCCTACCCTGGCTTTGCAGCTGCTATGGCCGCGCGAGCACTGCCTCGCCATGCCATAGCCTCTGCCACCAGGCGCGTGTAAGTAATCTTCACCTCCTCCTTCTCTTCTCCATGCCCGTGCGCCTCCCTGGTTACTGTACTTCTTCCTCCTCATGTTCTGTTGCTCTCTGGTGATCCTGTGATCACCCAGAGCTCTACCATGGCTGCTTAATCTGCCTATGCTTCCATTTGCTGCAAGCTTATGGCCAAATCACCAGTTTCTGGTACTGGCCAATGTTGCCTTGCTTGTTGTACATGCTCTGTTTGCTTATCTGATGCTCCTAGCCTGCTCTAATCTTGCTATGCTCTGATGTGCTTGCTTATGAGCTTGCTATGCTGATACGTCTCAAACGTATCTATAATTTCTTATGTTTCATGCTACTTTTATGATGATACTCACATGTTTTATACACATTATATGTCATTATTATGCATTTTCCGGCACTAACCTATTAACGAGTTGCCGCAGTGCCAGTTCCTGTTTTCTGCTGTTTTTGGTTTCAGAAATCCTAGTAAGGAAATATTCTTGGAATTGGACGAAATCAACGCCCAGCACCCTATTTTCACACGAAGCTTCCAGAACACCCGAGAGAGGACAGAGGGGGGCCACAGGCCCACCACACATGGGGCTGGCGCGGCCTAGGCCCTGGCCGCGCCGCCCTAGTGTGTGGTGGCCCCAGACCCCCTCTGACGCCTCCCTTCCGCCTACTTAAAGCCTCCGTCGCGAAAACCCTAGAACGGTCGACGAAACCCGCAAAAACCTTCCAGAGCCGCCGCCATCGCGAAGCCAAGATCTGGGGGACAGGAGTCTCTGTTCCGGCACGCTGCCGGGACGGGGAAGTGCCCCCGGAAGGCTTCTCCATCGACATCACCGCAATCTCCATCAACGCTGCTGTCTCCCATGAGGAGGGAGTAGTTCTCCATCGAGGCTCGGGGCTGTACCGGTAGCTATGTGGTTCATCTCTCTCTCTCTATGTACTTCAATACAATGATCTCATGAGCTGCCTTACATGATTGAGATCCATATGATGATGATTGTAATCTAGATGTCGTTATGCTAGTCAAGTGAATTTTACTTATGTGATCTCCGGAGACTCCTTGTCCCACGTGTGTAAAGGTGACAGATGTGTGCACCGTGTGGGTCTCTTAGGCTATATTTCACAGAATACTTATTCACTGTTATGAATAGCATAGTGAAGTGCTTATTTATATCCCTTTATGATTGCAATGTGTTTTGTATCACTATTCATCTATGTGCTACTCTAGTGATGTTATTAAAGTACTCTATTCCTCCTTCATGATGTAATGGTGACAGTGTGTGCATCATGTAGTACTTGGCGTAGTTTATGATTATGATCTCTTGTAGATTATGAAGTTAACTATTACTATGATGGTATTAACGTGATCTATTCCTCCTCTCATAGTATGAAGGTGACGAGTGTGCATGCTATGTTAGTACTTGGTATAATTACAATGATCTATCATGCACTCTAAGGTTAATTAAATATGAATATCGAATGTTGTGGAGCTTGTTAACTCCGGCATTGAGGTGCTCTTGTAGCCCTACACAAATAGCGGTGTTCATCATCCAACAAGAGAGTGTAGAGTATAGCATTTATCTATTCTGTTATGTGATCAATGTTGAGCGTGTCCACTAGTGAAAGTATAATCCCTAGGCCTTGTTTCCAAATACTGCAATCTCCGCTTGTTTACTATTTTACTGCATGTTTACTTACTACACACCAGCAAGCACTTTTCTGGCGCCGTTACTATTGCTCATACTTATTCATACCACCTGTATTTCACTATCTCTTCGCCGAACTAGTGCACCTATTAGGTGTGTTGGGGACACAAGAGACTTCTTGCTTTGTGGTTGCAGGGTTGCATGAGAGGGATATCTTTGACCTCTTCCTCCATGAGTTCGATAAACCTTGGGTGATCCACTTAAGGGAAACTTGCTGCTGTTCTACAAACCTCTGCTCTTGGAGGCCCAACACTGTCTACAGGAAAAGGAGGGGGCGTAGACATCAAGTTATTTTCTGGCGCCGTTGCCGGGGAGGAAAGGTAAAAGGCATTCACACTCCGGTCCCAGGTAACCAAACACTTTTCTGGTACCGCTGTGATTGCTCGAAGCTATTTCCTTTAGATCCTGCAATTGCATCTTTTTGTTTCTTGTTTACACTAGTTAGGCATAATGGAAAACAACAAAAATATGAGAGATCTTTATGAACTTTATCTTGAATTAGGACATGATGTGTTTGAAGAGAGAATTAAAAAACCCATGGAACTTTATATGCATGCTAATGGGAATGTTATTAATATGAATGCTTTGAACACTATTGTTGCTAATGCTATGGAAAATTCTAAGCTTGGGGAAGCTGGTTTTGATGAGTATGATATTTTTAGTCCCCCAAGCATTGAGGTGAAAATTTACTTTGATGATACTTTGCCTCCCATTTATGATGATTATAATGATAGTAGTCTTTTGTTACCACCTGTTATGGAGGATAAATTTGATTATGATTACAATATACCTCCTATATTTGATAGCTACTTTGTTGAATTTGCTCCCACTACAATTAATAAGAATGACTATGCTTATGTTGGGAGTAGTAATTATTTTATGCACTAGACTCATGATAAGAATGCTTTAAGTGATAGTTATATTGTTGAGTTTGCTCATGACACTACTGAAAGTTATTATGAGAGAGGAAAATATGGTTGTAGAAATTTTCATGTTACTAAAACACCTCTCTATATGCTGAAAATCTTGAAGCTGCACTTGTTTTATCTTTCTATGCTTGTTGCATTATGCCTACATAACTTGTTTATTTACAAGATTTCTTTTCATAGGAAGCATGTTAGGCTTAAATTTGTTTTGAATTTGCCTCTTGATGCTCTCTTTTGCTTCAAATACTATTTCTTGCGAGTGCATCATTAAAACTACTGAGCCCATCTTAATGGCTATAAAGAAAGCACTTCTTGGGAGATAACCCATGTGTTTATTTTGCTACAGTAATTTTGTTTTATATTTGAGTCTTGGAAGTTGTTACTACTGTAGCAACCTCTCCTTATCTTAGTTTTATTGCATTGTTGTGCCAAGTAAAGTCTCTAATAGAAGTATGATACTAGATTTGGATTACTGCGCAGAAACAGATTTCTTTGCTGTCACGGATCTGGGTCTAATTCTCTGTAGGTAACTCAGAAAATTATGCCAATTTAAGTGAGTGATCCTCAGATATGTACGCAACTTTCATTAGTTTTAAGTTTTCTCATCTGAGCAAGTCTGGTGCTTTTTAAAAATACGTCTTTACGAACTGTTCTGTTTTGACAGATTCTGCCTTTTATTTTGCATTGCCTGTTTTGTCATGCTTGATGGATTTTTTGATTCCATTGACTTTCAGTAGCTTTGTGCAATGTCCAGAAGTATAAATAATGATTGTGTCACCTCTGAATATGTGAATTTTAATTGTGCACTAACCCTCTAATGAGTTTGTTTCGAGTTTGGTGTGAAGGAAGTTTTCAAGGGTCAAGAGAGGAGGATGATATACTACGATCAAGGAGAGTGAAAGCTCTAAGCTTGGGGATGCCCCGGTGGTTCATCCCTGCATATTTCAAGAAGACTCAAGCATCTAAGCTTGGGGATGCCCAAGGCATCCCCTTCTTCATCAACAACTTATTAGGTCACTTCTCTTGAAACTATATTTTTATTCAGTCACATCTTATGTACTTTACTTGGAGCGTCCGTTTGCTTTTATTTTCGTTTTTGTTACTTTCATTCTCTGAATAAATCCTTGAGTGGGAGAGAGACACGCTCCGCTGGTTCATATGAACACATGTGTTCTTAGCTTTTAATGTTCATGGCGAAGGTTGAAACTGCTTCGTTAATTGTTATATGGTTGGAAACAGAAAATTCTACATGTGGTAATTGGTATAATGTCTTCAACAATGTGATACTTGGCAATTGTTGTGCTCATGTTTAAGCTCTTGCACCATATACTTTGCTCCTATTAATGAAGAAATACATAGAGCTTGCTAAAATCTGATTTGCATGTTTGGTTTCTCTAAGGTCTAGATAATTTCTAGTATTGAGTTTGAACAACAAGGAAGACGGTGTAGAGTCTTATAATGTTTACAATATGTCTTTTATGTGAGTTTTGCTGCACCGCTTCATCCTTGTGTTTGTTTCAAATAAACCTTGCTAGCCTAAACCTTGTATCGAGAGGGATTACTTCTCATGCATCCAAAATCCTTGAGCCAAACACCATGCCATTTGTGTCCACCATACCTACCTACCACATGGTATTTCTCCGCCATTCCAAAGTAAATTGCTTGAGTGCTACCTTTAAAATTTCTATTCTTTATCTTTGCAATATATAGCTCATGGGACAAATAGCTTAAAAAAACTATTGTGGTATTGAATATGTACTTATGCACTTTATCTCTTATTAAGTTGCTTGTTGTGCGATAACCATGTTCCTGGGGACGCCATCAACTATTTCTTTGTTGAATATCATGTGAGTTGCTATGCATGTTCGTCTTGTCTGAAGTAAGAGTGATTTATCATGATCAAATGGTTTGAGTGTGCATATTGTTAGAGAAGAACATTGGGCCGCTAACTAAAGCCATGATCCATGGTGGAAGTTTCAGTTTGGACAACAAACCTCAATCTCTTATGAGAATATTATATGTTGTTGAATGCTTATGCATTAAAGAGGAGTCCATTATCTGTTGTCTATGTTGTCCCGGTATGGATGTCTAAGTTGAGAATAACCAAAAGCGAGAAATCCAATACGAGCTTTCTCCTTAGACCTTTGTACAGGCGGCATAGAGGTACCCCTTTGTGACACTTGGTTGAAACATGTGCTATGCTATGATAATCCATGTAAATCCAAGCTAATTAGGATAAGGTGCGGGCACTATTAGTATACTATGCATGAGGCTTGCAACTTGTAAGATATAATTTACATAATACATGTGCTTTATTACTACCGTTGACAAAATTGTTTCTTGTTTTCAAAATAAAAGCTCTAGCACAAATATAGCAATCGATGCTTTCCTCTTTGAAGGACCATTCTTTTACTTTTATGTTGAGTCAGTTCACCTATTTCTCTCCACCTCAAGAAGCAAACACTTGTGTGAACTGTGCATTGATTCCTACATACTTGCATATTGCACTTGTTATATTACTTTACATTGACAATATCCATGAGATATACATGTTACAAGTTGAAAGCAACCGCTGAAACTTCATCTTCCTTTGTGTTGCTTCAATATCTTTACTTTGAATTATTGCTTTATGAGTTAACTCTTATGCAAGACTTATTGATGCTTGTCTTGAAGTACTATTCATGAAAAGTCTTTGCCTTATGATTCAATTGTTTACTCATGTCATTTACCATTGTTTCAAATCGTTGCATTCATTACATGTGCTTACAATAGTATTGATCAAGATTATGTTGGTAGCATTGTCACTAAGAAATTATCTTTGTTATCGTTTACCTACTCGGGACGAGTAGGAACTAAGCTTAGGGATGCTTGATACGTCTCAAACGTATCTATAATTTCTTATGTTCCATGCTACTTTTATGATGATACTCACATGTTTTATACACATTATATGTCATTATTATGCATTTTCCGGCACTAACCTATTAACGAGATGCCGCAGTGCCAGTTCCTGTTTTCTGCTGTTTTTGGTTTCAGAAATCCTAGTAAGGAAATATTCTCGGAATTGGACGAAATCAACGCCCAGCACCCTATTTTCACACGAAGCTTCCAGAACACCCGAGAGAGGACAGAGGGGGGCCACAGGCCCACCACACATGGGGCTGGCGCGGCCTAGGCCCTGGCCGCGCCGCCCTAGTGTCTGGTGGCCCCAGACCCCCTCTGATGCCTCCCTTCCGCCTACTTAAAGCCTCCGTCGCGAAAACCCTAGAACGATCGACGAAACCCGCAAAAACCTTCCAGAGCCGCCGCCATCGTGAAGCCAAGATCTGGGGGACAGGAGTCTCTGTTCCGGCACGCTGCCGGGACGGGGAAGTGCCCCCGGAAGGCTTCTCCATCGACATCACCGCCATCTCCATCAATGTTGCTATCTCCCATGAGGAGGGAGTAGTTCTCCATCGAGGCTCGGGGCTGTACCGGTAGCTATGTGGTTCATCTCTCTCTCTATGTACTTCAATACAATGATCTCATGAGCTGCCTTATATGATTGAGATCCATATGATGATGATTGTAATCTAGATGTCGTTATGCTAGTCAAGTGAATTTTACTTATGTGATCTCCGGAGACTCCTTGTCCCACGTGTGTAAAGGTGACAGTGTGTGCACCGTGTGGGTCTCTTAGGCTATATTTCACGGAATACTTATTCACCGTTATGAAGAGCATAGTGAAGTGCTTATTTATATCCCTTTATGATTGCAATGTGTTTTGTATCACTATTCATCTATGTGCTACTCTAGTGATGTTATTAAAGTACTCTATTCCTCCTTCATGATGTAATGGTGACAGTGTGTGCATCATGTAGTACTTGGCGAGTTTATGATTATGATCTCTTGTAGATTATGAAGTTAACTATTACTATGATGGTATTAACGTGATCTATTTCTCCTCTAATAGTATGAAGGTGACATTGTGCATGCTATGTTAGTACTTGGTATAATTACAATGATCTATCATGCACTCTAAGGTTAATTAAATATGAATATCGAATGTTGTGGAGCTTGTTAACTCCGGCATTGAGGTGCTCTTGTAGCCCTACACAAATAGCGGTGTTCATCATCCAACAAGAGAGTGTAGAGTATAGCATTTATCTATTCTGTTATGTGATCAATATTGAGAGTGTCCACTAGTGAAAGTATAATCCCTAGGCCTTGTTTCCAAATACTGCAATCTCCGCCTGTTTACTGTTTTACTGCATGTTTACTTACTACACGCCAGCAAGCACTTTTCTGGCGCCGTTACTACTGCTCATACTTATTCATACCACCTGTATTTCACTATCTCTTCGCCGAACTAGTGCACCTATTAGGTTCGTTGGGGACACAAGAGACTTCTTGCTTTGTGGTTGCAGGGTTGCATGAGAGGGATATCTTTGACCTCTTCCTCCCTGAGTTCGATAAACCTTGGGTGATCCACTTAAGGGAAACTTGCTGCTGTTCTACAAACCTCTGCTCTTGGAGGCCCAACACTGTCTACAGGAAAAGGAGGGGGCGTAGACATCATATGCCATGCTGTATTTGCTTATGGGCTTGCTTGTGCTTACTGGCATGTTATACTTGCTTGTCTAGGTGTACTGTGGTGCATCAGTGACACTTGTGAGTGCCAGTGATGTTTGTGAAATGCTTCTGTGCTTCCTGTGCAAGCTAATGATCCATTGGATCATCCATTGCTTGTTGGCTAGCTTATCTGTGTGGCTTGACTTGATTCAATTGATCCATTTGATCAATTAAATGTCAGTGATGGCTTACTGATTAATTCTGTGGCTAAGTGATTCATTTTCCTTGTTGATGCTGATGCTCAAGCATCACTATGCTACTGCTTACTTGTGCTGTTGCTTAACAGTATGCTACTGTCAACAATTAGTATGGATTTGTGATAAATTCATGCTTGAATAAATTGATTTATGATGAACTGCTTATGCGGTGATGATTTAAATGATTTGCTTGTATATGACTTTGTTATTCATGATTATTTAGCAAGCAAATGAATCTGAATCCATTTCTGGATAATGATGTGTTATAGTTGGCTTTCTTTTTAAATGGTGCTAAGTGTGATGTGACCTCAGTAGCCTTGCTACTGATTGGTTGCTCACCTATTTGATTGGATCTTGTGGCTACTCAACCTTTGCTTGCATATTTGGGAATCATACTAGATATGAATGCCAATATGCTTGCCTGTGATGAAATTTAGGGTTTAACTGATGGTTACAAGCTTATGATTTTCTGTGTAGTCTTTACTAGCTGCTAATCATTGCAATACATCTACTGGTGCTATCTGTGCATATGATCTTGCTGGTGTGTGCAACTGTGCATGATTGCTAGCTTCTGTGCACATGATCTGTATCTAGATGATTTCTATTTTAGTGGCTTTTAGACTAGCAGTAATCCTTGGTGAAAACCAAGTGATGATCTAACCATTTGAGCATCTTCTCAATCCCATGATTATGTCATGCATATTGTATGGATCAGATCCATTGGATCTGTCCAGGAACTTGGTATACCTTGTTCCAGCTCCTAGATTGAAATATTTGGTTGTTGCAGACTTGGGGTTTTGTGCACAGCCCTTCACCTCCTGATTCTGGTTGATCTTCTCAGGTCACCATGATTCCTGGGGATGAGTGGTTGTGTGTTGGTTTTGTTCTTGGCAAGAACTGGATGAACTTGTGTTGGCTCTAGCTTCACCCTTACCTGGTGAATTGTCTATCTGGTCGACTGTCATGGTTCTAGGGTTTGGGTGCTATTTATATGGTCCCTACTTCTACCCTGGTCATGACACACAAGGCCTGGTTACTTTGTGACTCATCCCTTGCATTGCCTTGCCGTTGCTTGGTTAGCAACAACCCTCATATGCTGAAACTTGAGCCCCTGTGGCTGCTCAGTTTTGGTCTGCCTTGGTCTTATCTTGTGCTGTCCAGGAATTTGGACAAGCACAAGTGTGCAGTGACAGTTTCACTGTCTAAACTAAATTTCTGTGTTTTGCTAACTGTCCAAACTGAATTTCTGTTTAACACTAACATTCTGGCTAGTACTTGCTATTTTGTTTTGCAGGTTTTTAAGGTGAATATGACCAGAAGATCATCCTCAAGTTACTTAATCTAGGTTTTAGATCAAACTTGTAATTTTCCCTTTTTATTTCTGTTCATTATTTCCCAATTCTTGTATCAAGAATATTGTAAAGACCTTGTAATTTATGTTATGTATCAATAAAGCTCAAGTTTTGTTTATGAGCTTTTGTCTTATGTAATATTTATATTCTGGATTAAATATTGTATTTGAGATTCAATTTGAAATTCAAAGTCATTTGAATGTATAATTTGTGTTTGAATTATGAATTCATTCTTTATTGTGTGATGCTTATTGTTAAGTGTGTTAACACTTGTCAAATGCAATAATTCCCCAAATCAATAAGATACAAAAGAGATCATGTCGAAATTGCCCTAACTCACATTGCCTAATCCTAAGTGCAAAAATGAGAGAGAATCTCGATCCCTCTTAGGTTTAGTTGCAATAAAGCGCGAAAATTTCCCCCATTTTGCGATGAAATGCACAACCCATTTCTAAATCTACCCTTCGTTGTTCCTATGTGCTGGGTTATTACAGACACCTACGCCGTCGGCATGGCCGGGTTTACGCCGTCACCGCTGGCGTACGATGACGCGATGTACGAGGGCATCTCGCCTGCCCTTCGACGTGGGCCGCTCTCCTTCTCCAATTTCGGGATGCCGCTGCCGAATGAGCCTGTGATGCATGAGATGATCACGGCGGGCTCCGTGGCCGCCGCGTCGAGCCCGAGTTTCTTCACCAAAGAGGAGGCAAGGGCGATGGAAGTCGTTGCGTCGCGGGGCGACGTCAACCTCGACCACGGTCACCACGATGAGAACGACGGTACCCAAGACGTCGACGAAGAAGACGAGCAGACCTACGTCGACCAGGACGTCGACGTAGAGGAAGCGCCTGAACCCACACAGGCGCCGTCCAAGGGAAAGAAGGAAAGGAAGAAGAACTCGCCGGCCTTGGATCAAATGGACGGGCAAAGAAGAGGAGTGCCTCGCCGAAGCTTGGAAGACCGTGTCTATGAACGGCATCACCGGCGCCAATCAGAACTACGACACGTACTGGCAGCGGGTCAAGGTGGCGTTCGACGAGCGCAAACTCGTCGATCCATACTTCAACAAGACGGTGATGGAACGCGGCGACAAGGCAATGGGCACCCATTGGGGGATCATTCAGGCGGCGTGCAGCAAGTGGCACAGCATACATGAGGAGATTGACAAAGATGTTGTGAGCGGCGAGGACTTTGAAGCAAAGGTATGCTCACTCGCCGTGGCTCCTCCGTCGATGGACAGCGCCGTGGCTCACGGAAATCTTGAATCGCCGGCTTGTTTTTGCAGATTCGGCGGGCGTTGGATATGTACGCGAACGACAACGACGGCCAGATGTTCAAGTACCTCAACGTGTTCGCCCGCATCGCGGAGTGCGTTAAGTGGAAGGCGGTGCGCAAGAATTTCGCCAATAACAAAGGGCGAGCAATACAACCCCGACGATCCAGCACCTGTCGCGTCGGCGGGCCGCCCGAGCTCGGCCAGAAGAAGCTCAAAGAGCAGAAGAAGGCCGGCCATCCAGCCGACAGGTTGCACGCGTCCTTCGACAAGTGCTGGGCCGATGCGAGGGCGCACGTCGCCGGGAGGGACAACAAGCACGACGTGCGGTGGAAGGCGATGCTCGCCAACCAGGACGTCCGGATTGCCTTGCTCAAGGAAACCTCCGCGGCGAAGAAGAGGAACACCGACCTGGCGTTCCTAATCGGCGGCAACGACGCCAACATGGACGAGGAGACGAGGGCTTGGTACGACGCCCATCGCCAAGAAATCCTCCGGCCATCGTCGGCTCCTTCGTCCTCCGCTTCGACGTCAACTCCCGCCGCTGCGACAACTGCAGATGCTGATGCTTCGCCGCCCAATGCCGCGCCAGACGCCGATGCCGCACCAGACACCGATGCCGCGCCAGACGCCGATGCTCAGGACGGGATCGCCGATGAGCCTGTAATCGTCTAGTTTCGATCGCTGGAATGTGGCTGATCCGATAGCCGGAGTTTGGCGATTCTTTTGTGTAGCGGGAAGACGATATTTTGAATTTATCGCCGTTGATGGGCGAATGCCGGGGGTGCGACTGGGAAAAAGTTGACCCCCACACCCTTTTTACATCCAATCCGGCGTTTCTTATATCCAGACTTTCGCCCGGGGAGCTCGAACGGCTGGAGATGCTCTTAGTGACGTGCATGGGCGTGCTTTACCGATCATATTCTGTTAAACGCACAAATATCCGGTGCTTTACATTCATGCCGAATCATGCTACCAGGTCGTCACTCTCCGTCTCTTCCAGCGAGTTTCTTCTTGTGAAGACGGTCAAAACTGAAGTCCATCAAAGTCAGAATTGCAAATCAAAGTTGGGTTTCAGATTTTGAGTTAAAAGGTGAAGATGGATTCCGATGAAAGATTTCACTCGGCTAATGAAAGGTCTACGGCATCAGTGCACAAATATTGGACCATATTTCAATGAAAAAGTGAGTAGCATGTCGTTTAGATTGGAGTTAAGGGTTAAACGGATACATGAACTCTGAATCGGTCAGGTATGATCGTTGATATTCTACAATGGAGGCTGACAAGGTGTGGGTTAGAGACCCAAGAGACTTGGCGGGGCTATAGGTCAGACAAGTGTGGATGGTAAACAGTGTTGACGGGTATCGGGTTCATGTTGGTGACTGTGTCTATTGAGACCGAGAGATGGATGTGAATTGATCATAGAAAATTTGAAATAAGGATGAGAAAACTACGAATTTGACTCAAGATAATTAAAACAATGGCAAAATTCCTCCAATTTATTAAACACGCAATCAACAATAGCGATGGCGATACGTTCGGGTAAGAGTTATATGGTATACCTAATATGTAAGTTTGTTCACTTTCACATAGATAAGAGAAGAGGCTACCAGGATCACAATGAATATGTTTATTCAAATCCGGTAACTTTATGATCGATTTGTGATGATCTTAAATAAATACTCCAAATAATTGGGAGCATAAAGTAGGAGTGCAAAAGAATGACAGATCATTGACTATGATGAATAGAAGGGACCACATTTGCAGGTGAAGTCATTAAGTCAAGGAAGTAGCAAGGGAGCTCGTGATTTGATTCAGTTACATGTACACAGAAGTTCGTGCATGACAGAAACAAATGCAACGAAGGACATATTCACCAAGGTGGACTTTGTTGTAATATGTGTATGAGTTTGTTTATAGTGGGAAATATAATTAGCAGAGGGTTAGATGGTCGAGTTGAACATACCTAACTTGATCCTAATATATATATGCACCGCAGAGTAGCCAAAATAGAATCGACAGAAACTGAAATGCTAGACACAAGATAGTGAGGGGATAATATGGCTCCCGTGGAAGGGGTGGCCGGACCTGCAATGGAATGGTGGTCTCTTGCCTTAAGCTAATTGTTTGTTATGCTTTTACATGGGAGGCTTTCTTGTAGGTAAGTATCTCTCCTTTTAAAATGTTTGATAGATTTTTTTAATTCCTAGATGCATTACCTTCTCTTTGCATGTTCTTCCAATGAATGCCTTCATAAGCATTCTCAATGATCCCATTCCTCGTGCTTGGCTTGGTTAATTTTCTTGAAGTTAAATATTTTTAATAGTGTCTGCATCAAAAAGATGCATATGACATTTATTTGCATTTTATTCACTAATGTACAAGGCTACAACTTGCAACCATATGTGAATTTACTTATCCTGTAAGTTCTTAGTACTCTATCTTTTGTTCTACCTTCCTTTTAAGCGATCAATTATTATCCATTTTCATTTTCTGTTCTAAGGTATAATAAGGATGAAATTGGTTGTGGTTGGGTGGTTAGGAGGGCAGTGGCAACCCCAGTCCACCAGAGTTCAAACTCCAGGTTTGACACTTTGGTGTCTCATAAAGGCGGAATATTCTTCAGTGCGAGGCGACGTTTCCGTCGGCAGCGAGGTGCATGTGGTGATTTTTTCAATCTCAAGACCCGTCGATGAAGTTTATTTGACTCGGACTCTCGGAGATGCTCATAGGGGTAGTGTCGGGGGGATGGCCCCCGGTAGGCCAAGACTATGGCAAATATGTCGCAAGATGTCATTTTTATACCGGATTAAAGATTAATCCGGATGCTCAAAGATACCGGACATGGTCGTCTCTAACCAAAGATACCGGATAAAAGAATAAGATACCGGATTGAAGAGTAAACCGGATTATGATGGCTGAGTTCAACAGTGTTGGATGAAACAATCCGGTATACCAGGAGGGGTATACCGGAGTAAAGGCAACCGGTGATATCTAAGCCGGAGATATGCCAATAGGAGAAATTGAGATACCGGTAAAAAGATAACGGAAGAAAGATACCGGGGCAAAGATACCGGAAAACCGGTACCAGGGTCACTGTAGCACATCGGCAAGACTGGTCAAAGATTCTCTAAGGAGCTAGAAGACAAGGATGAGCTAAGCAAAGTAGCTTTAAGCGAAGCCCTGACGCCAAAGGTGGAGGATGACGCCAAAAGCAACCGGGGGCGTCAGCCTCTGTGATTAAAGAAGCCGGCGCCGCCATTTGTGATTAAAGTAGCTTTGTAAAAGTAGTTTGTCTAGTCAAAGATGCCATTAGATGCCATCAGATGCCATTAGATGCCATTAGGGTTTCTTGCCCTGTAAGCCACCTCTCCCCTATATAAGGAGAGGGGTAGCTCCATTACGAAACGAGAGGAGAAGGCATACACATGTTCTTAGAGGCAAGACTACGCTGTTGTGCTGTTGATACAAACCTGTAATTTGCTAAGAGCAATAAAGAGAAAGATCTAGAGTGGAGTTCGTCCCTGTGCTCTTCTTCTTGTTTCGCTACCCTTGGTTGTGTTCTTGAGGAAGGCATCCGGAAGTTCATCCAATCTTATCACAAACCCTCCCCCGAATCCTCTAGCGCACATTCGGCCCCAACTCAAGCCATCCCATGGCATCTGCTCGTTCACCACGACGACAGTTGGCGCCCACCGTGGGGCCAGCAGCTGCGCTTACTGGAGTTCATATTCGGGCGGGCCTCCTCACCATCGCCGGCGAGCGTGTCGTCACCGCGCTCGTCGACAACATCTTCTCCATGGACTTCATCGACGACAACGCGGGCCGCTTCGCCAATGGCGGACGCTTCCCGCAGAACGGCCGCATCATCGAGTTCGGCTCTCACCGCATCTACCTCGACACCGCGCCGGAGCCCCAGTGCCCATCCCTGGTGCTGGTGGCACCGGACCCACCAAGATCTTCGATTGCTTGCGGGCCGCGCTCCGACCGCCCCGCCGGCAGCGTCGAGGTGATGATGACCGGCGAGCTGCTATGGAATGTAGCCCTTCTCCACCCTTTCGATTCCTGAAGGTGCAATGTAAGGAGTTCTTTTTTGTGCCTTATTTGCTGTCAGTAGTATGCCGGCACCTCGAATGAATCTCGGGGACTGCCTTTATCGAAATTGCATGCAACATGTTTATTTTTTCCGTATACCGGTTTGTTTGCTTAAGGTTCGCTTTCCCGGTTTAGTAGTGTGTTAAACTTACCGGAGTCTTCGACTTTGCTGCTGTCCGAAACCCGGCTTCATGGCAAGCAAGATAAACCGGAAGGTTCTAAGCACGTGAAAAACGAAAAAGAAACTGAAAGCAAACAATCCGGAAGAAAGTTTCACTAACCCCGGTTATACCGGTTTTTTGGTAAACGAATTCGAGTTTTTTCTAAGTTCAAGAAAATGCTTGCTTGGCAAAAGAACTTTGTGACTCATACGCCGAAACACCCAGAGAGGTAGGCAGAGCCAAAGCAAACGAACCAAGTATGCATCAGATTGGATGCGGAAACGAATCCGGAGTCTTTACCACTTTAGGCCTCTATCAATGCAATGTGTTTACTTTTTTCGTATACCGGTTCGTTTGTTGGAAACTTTCCTTTCCGACTTAGTAGTGTGCTAAACCTACCGGAGTCTTCGACTTTGCTGCTGTCCGAAACCCGGCTTCATGGCAAGCAAGATAAACCGGAAGGTTCTAAGCACGTGAAAAGCGAAAAAGAAACCGAAAACAAACAAACCGAGGAAAATTTAACTAACCCCGGTCATACCGGTATTTTGTGAAAAATTTCGAATTGTTTCTAAGTTCAAGAAAGTGCTTGCTTGGCAAAAGAACTTTGTGACTCATACGTCAAAAAACCCAGAGAGGTAGGCAGAGCCAAAGCAAAAGAACCAAGCGTGCATCGGATTGAACCCGGGAATGAATCCGGAGTGTTCACCATGCAAGTTAAAAAGCAAAATGAACTGAAAGGTTTCAATCAAACCAACTTACCGGTTTAGCATAATAAGCTTAAGAGTCAAGCATGCAAACCTAAAAGCTACTTACTCTTCACCACCAAAAGGATTTAACTGTATATTACATCATCCTACCCGGTGTACCGGGGATTTCACGAGTTGTTTTTTGAGACACAGGGATAAGGTTCATCAGACGTATTCCGGACAGGAACTCTCCGGAGCTTGGCCAGTGCTGGCCGGTTCGTTGTCGGCAGTGGCGGTATCTTCAGCAGTCACTTCAACGGGTTCTTCGGCTTCACACCCGTATATGAGACAAAAGCCCCAGCAGGCAAAGTGTCAAACATGCCCAAGCTGGCAAAATCGATTTCGGTAAACGCCGAAGAAGGCTATATACCGGTATGGAAAAGATGCAAAAAAAAAACGTCCAAGAAGGCTAACCGGTATGAAAAAGATGCCGGTAAAAGAAGGAGATGGGAACAAGAGCTAACTGTGGGCAAGTTTCACGCTAAGTACTGCGTGCTTAACCCGAAACTCGGGGGCCAGCATTGCCGGTTTTTGGCAAGTTTCGCGCCAAGTACTGCGTGCTTAACCCGAAACTCGGGGACTGTGTATACCGGTATGGAAAAGATGCAAAAAAAAGAAGAGGAAGTGCCTTTTGGAAGATTCACGCTAAGTGTTTCTCACTTAACCCAAATCTCGGGGACTGTGAGTATATATACATCGGGTTTCATGTGTAAACCGGTAAGATACTGGAAAACAGGCATAAGATACTGGTATTGGTTAATATCATGCTATGAGAATACAAATTTTTCAGCGGACGGAGGCTTGTTGATAAAAGAAACCGGCTAAAAGAAGCCGGAAAAGCTCGGATGAGTTCGTTTATTCGGATTGAGTTCGGTGAAACACCGGCTGAGTTTAACTTGAAACCGGAATAATTAATCCGGTACATTCGGAATTGGAACCTGGCGTGGCCCGTCGGAAGAATCAGCCGGACCGCACCAGCTTCGAGGACTAATGCCGGGGGGATGGCCCCCGGTAGGCCAAGACTATGGCAAATATGTCGCAAGATGTCATTTTTATACCGGATTAAAGATTAATCCGGATGCTCAAAGATACCGGACATGGTCGTCTCTAACCAAAGATACCGGATAAAAGAATAAGATACCGGATTGAAGAGTAAACCGGATTATGATGGCTGAGTTCAACAGTGTTGGATGAAACAATCCGGTATACCAGGAGGGGTATACCGGAGTAAAGGCAACCGGTGATATCTAAGCCGGAGATATGCCAAGAGGAGAAATTGAGATACCGGTAAAAAGATAACGGAAGAAAGATACCGGGGCAAAGATACCGGAAAACCGGTACCAGGGTCACTATAGCACGTCGGCAAGACTGGTCAAAGATTCTCTAAGGAGCTAGAAGACAAGGATGAGCTAAGCAAAGTAGCTTTAAGCGAAGCCCTGACGCCAAAGGTGGAGGATGACGCCAAAAGCAACCGGGGGCGTCAGCCTACGTGATTAAAGAAGCCGGCACCGCCATTTGTGATTAAAGTAGCTTTGTAAAAGTAGTTTGTCTAGTCAAAGATGCCATTAGATGCCATCAGATGCCATTAGATGCCATTAGGGTTTCTTGCCCTGTAAGCTACCTCTCCCCTATATAAGGAGAGGGGGTAGCTCCATTACGAAACGAGAGGAGAAGGCATACACATGTTCTTAGAGGCAAGACTACGCTGTTGTGCTGTTGATACAAACCTGTAATTTGCTAAGAGCAATAAAGAGAAAGATCTAGAGCGGAGTTCGTCCTTGTGCTCTTCTTCTTGTTTCGCTACCCTTGGTTGTGTTCTTGAGGAAGGCATCCGGAAGTTCATCCAATCTTATCACAAACCCTTCCCCGAATCCTCTAGCGCACATTCGGCCCCAACTCAAGCCATCCCATGGCATCTGCTCGTTCACCACGACGACAGGCAGGGCGTACGTATGTGCGTTCATAGGGGTGAGTGTATGTGAGTATATTTGAGTACTATGTTTCAAAAAAATGAAATTGGTTGCTCAGCGTGTTCACACCATGTAAGTTTTGAGCACTCTATCTTTTGATGTCCATTTCCTTTAAGCGATCAATTATTGTCCATTTTCACTTTTGGTCCTAGGGTGCAACAAGGATGAAATTGGTTGCTCAGTTTGTTCAGAAGCTTCTCTACATTGTGATCTTTGGAATATTTAAAACGGAAACCTGGAAGAGAACATTGCGAGCAGAATGAATTATACGTATACATACTGCGATTTTCAAAACGTGTTAGATACCAAAAAAAATTGGCATATTTTTTCACATCTTAATTGAGTAAACTGGCAGATTTTCACATCTTGGTACTGCAAGTTGTAACTATTTGCATATGTTTTGTTTTGTTTTGTAGTGTAAGAAAATTTACATCCAAGTCATACAATCATAAGCATGCAAGTTATAACTAATATTTTTTGTACAATCCTCTCTAACGAGAGACTCCTTGAACCCCTTCTTGCTTATTTTCTTATGTTTCCATTTCACCTTCCCAAAACATGTGTTTTTGTTCTTATTTACACATCTCAAATAGTTTGAGACACATGAAACCCTTCTCAAATTTTAGACATGTATGTTGCTAGATAGAAAATGTGATGTAATTGGTTAACATGATGGAATGTTTTTGTTTCTCAAAAAATAATTGCACATATCCAACATATCAGTTACATTCTTGAACACCACTAATCTGTTTCATATTGTCTCTTCTTACATGCATGATGCAACTCTATTTTCTGCACATATCCCACAACAACGTGTGGGGTATCATCGAGTGTATTTTTATAAGTAAACAAACAAAAATGTAAATCCATTCTCTAGATCGACGGAGGCACCAAGTGAAATCGACCTCGGCAAAGAAGAACGAGGAACCGCAACAGTGCAATAAATTCGACTGCAATACATTATCTCTATGGTACATCCTCATGGGGGATATGCAGTGGTCTTACTAACGTGCCAGTACATCGCATCCCTTAGTACAAATAGTGACACTCTTTTTCTCTCACATAAGAGAAAATTTTGACTTATCAGTACTAATTAACATGATAATCTGGAGTGCACATATATACTTTAATATTAAACTTTTTTACTTTTTGTCAACCATTCCATTTTTAAGTACTCTTCTAAAGTATTTTTTTTTACCGCTACAACTTTCATACTTTCTTTTTGCAAAAACAGTGTTTATCATATGTAATTAATATGCGATGTTTAAGAAAATGTCTTGATTCTCCATATTTTACCACGATCTTAGCAGACCAATAGTACCATATTAATCCGAGCATACTAATGTATGCCACTTAATTTTTATTGTATGTTTACATCTATAATGCTTCATAGTTTCTAATTATCTAAAAAAACTAGGTAGAGTGTGATTTTGAATTGTGAATCTAGCTAATAACTTGGAAAAGTTATCTATAGTACATGACTAATGAGTTCACCGAAATAGATAATTCTAGGGCGTATGAAGTGTAAACTAGTACTATGCCCTAGCTTGAATCCCTCTTCTTCTCACTTGTTGGTGATGCTTATTTCTTGATAAAAAAATATTGTCTTGTTGTTGGGGCATCAACGGAGCTGTCGCTTGTCCCTCTAAATATGTTGTTTATACGCAAGATTTATGTTAGGATGTACCAAGAAGCGGACAATAACACTTGCTTCTCAACTTGGAAGTGTGGTGGGTTCTAGATGATCTTTATTTGTATTTTCTTTGGTGTGGTGTGGTTGGGAGTCTGCGAATGACTATGCGACATCCTATGTCTAGTACATCAACAACAAATAACGTTGTACGCAGGTCCCAAAAGATCATTTTTGGTTCGCTATGGTTGGGAGTTTGGGTATGACTATGACATTTGTGTCCTAGCACATGAATTGTGTTGGTTGAAGCTCTACATATCAACATGAAATTAGTATTACACAATAGGAGTGATGAATCGGTTGAAGTTTTCAAAATAAAAATATCTCTCTCAAGTGATGGGAAAAAACCAAGATCCAATCTAAGGTAGATGTAAGGAAAGAGATAAGTAAGATCGGCATACCCTTGACAAACACGAGGGGAAACGTTGGTCGATGATGTCATCTTCGTGATCCAACCGATCCAACACTGAAACGAATGGGACCTCCGAGATTAGCACACGTACGGCTCAGTGATGTCTCCGTTTTCTTGATCAAGCAAGGCAATAGGGAGAGGTAGATGGGATCTAACCAACAACACAACAGGGTGGTGGTGGTAGTGGTGGAGGTTCATGCGGTCAAACCAACAACAGCAAGATTGCTGTCATGCTGATACTCTAGTATTTTCTTTTCTTTCGATAGTTGTTGTAAGGAACTTCTAGGTCTAGTAACGAAAATTGATGGGCAAACTCCTATTATGGGAAACATCTCTGGCCAAATGCATTCTCTCTAACTTTACGGATTGGTTCTCTAGTTTGGAATTTTAAAAACACCACAAACTAGTAAAGAAAGCACATAATAAATTGTTGGAAGTAAAATGAGATAGAAGCGAACAAAGCACACAAAAGAATAGTTCGACGAGAATCCATCCATATATAATAAACCTACGAAGAGGGATAAAACAAATTGGGCACTCAATCACCCAGTAGGCGCTCATCCAGGATCATCAAGGAGAAGGTACAGATCCACCTTAATGTCGGTGTGTTTTCACTTTTTAGTTATTGACGTCCACTACTCGGGGTATGTGGTTACCCCCGTGCTGCGAGTTTCTGAACAAGTACAAGGCGTTATCGCTCAGGTGGCTGGGATGGAGGGGCACCCAGTGGCCATCGCCAGGCTTGGCACAGATGACGATCCACGGCCCATTGTTGACGAAGAGCTGGAGGGTCGGCGGCGTGGTGGAGTCGTCAATATACGCGATGTCAATGACCGCGTTCATGGCGGGGAAGCCAAGTTCACACGAATCTGCCCCGGAGAAGCGTGCCTTGAAGCCGTCCATGGCAAGGCGGGCACCATCGTCGGACCGTACGTCGGTAATGACCGGGAACTCGGCGAACGCGCTGGCGAACGGGTGAATTCGAGGCGCACGACATTTGTGGCCTTATCGCACATGACGAGGAGGCCGTCGGCCACGCTGAGGAGGTGGCTGGTGGCGAATATCTGGAGGTTGAGCCTGGCGCGGGCCTTCTTGAACGGGTTGCACATGCGCCAGCGCGAGTGGTTCTTGCAAAGCGGGAACCAGCCGCGGGGGCGGAACCGGGGGTCCAGGCCGCCGCGCGCGCGCGGATCGTCGGTGAGCTCGCGCCAGGGCCTGCACACGGTTCGGAAGCGGATGTACTCCGACACGCTGAAGGAGAGGAGCCGGGCGGCGATCTCGTCGACGAGCCCGCTCGTCAGGTTGGCCCAGTCCCTCCTGCCAGAGGATTGATTGCCGGAGTGGGCTACGGCCGCAAGGCTACGGCTGTGTGTCGGCGCGGCTGTACAGGAGCGGAAACCCGGCCGCTTCCGCTTCTTCGGGCGGCCGGATCCGGCGGAAGGAATAGGCGGATCAACGAGGCCCAAGAGACGCCGACGCCCTCGTGTCATCATCCCCTCGACGGTCGAGGGATCGGCGAGTCTCCGGCTCTCAGACCGTGTCCTCATGTCCTCGTCTCTTCAGAAAGACTTTGCGTGTGCATGAATATGGCTTGCACGCCCCTGGACAGGAAGTAGATCAGCAACGCATTATGTTGCTGCTTGTTGCATGTATGGGCATGGAGGCAGCCATGAGGATACGGTGATGCATGAATGAGAAAACTATCCCAATAAATCAGGGGGTTTTGATGCATGCTGATCTGATCATTGGGAAAAAGCAAAACTGAATTGGTAATATTGCTTCGGTTTTCACGCAAATAATTTCCGAAGGATTCAGGAAAAGAAGGAACCTCTGTTAGTGATAAGAAAGAATGGTAAAAAATAGGAGTTTCCTTCGCTGTTATGAAGATTTTTTTATACATGGTTTTTTCTTGTACCAGCGTCAAGTGATCTTTGCCCAGAAGAACGATCTTAGAGTGGAAAACAAATGGAAGTAAAGAGCACCACAAACATACCGGAGGTGAAAACGCTGGATCCAAAACGGAGAATCAACACACTTAGTCTCTGTTTGGATCGACTTTAGTTTTTGTGTGCTCCACGGTAATTAGTTCACACTTGAACTAAATATCGGTAGACACACAAAAGTTACATCAATTCCAAACAGCCCCACTCCCTTTGAAACGTATGATCCAGGAGAGTATACAACTCTAAATACGCTTTCACAACAGGAACATGTGACGCGGGCCAGAAGAGAAAGACCGTACAAGAGGGCAAGAAGGGCTGACATGGATTCAAAAGAGCCGGTGTTAAAATATGTTGCTGCGAGATACCATAAAAAATGGGATGGCAAGGTTTGATTCGGAGAATTGACACAAGGCACCCGATTGACTTCTATTCATACTTTAATATACGATTACAAGAGATATAAATGATATATAACAACCGAATTAATATATGACTTGTTAGTGTCTAACTAAAAGTGATATACAAGTACTCCATCACTTATGACCCGTATTTCATTAAATTGTCCTATTTTGATACCATTGTTTATTTACACCGATGATGCTTGGTTACAAACAAAACTATGTTACTAGGTTCTGCGTGCTATTTTCATCGAGAGAAAAGACATTATCTTCGAGTCAGAGCTCATGCTGACATATCATTTATACGAAATATTTTTACCTATTTAGAATTAATTTGTCTCTAAATTCAGAATATTTTATATTTATAGAACATTTGAATAATCTTAAATGACAATGGACCTGTGTGAATGTAGATAGAGCCCATGGATGCAAATTCTTTGAAGAAGTGAGTCTAGCTTAGTTGGTTAGGGATATGTATGTACAACCCAACCACCTAGGTTCAAGATCTCATGAATATAGATTTGGATTCTTATTATTAAAAAAATACCATAGGGGCTTCCCCTACCATATTTTTTTCAAAATAATGTAGATAAAGCATAAAAAAGAAAATCACATTCATTCACGAATAGTTTGAGCCACTTATGTGTACCATAATGTGTTTAAATTTTGTTTATTTAGTATCTTGAAATATCTTTAAAGAGTGTTCTAGACTACAGGAGGTATACTAATAGAAATTTGAAGAGTACACTTATCTATTGGCGGAGCTAGGTGGGCGTGGTGGCCAAGATTATTAAGCAAAAACGTTAGGATAAGGGGTGATGGCGCCCTCCATTGTTCATATCTCCACTAGTGCACTTACCTATCTTGGTTATAGCTAGTGTAATTTTCTAGTGTCTGATGTGTAAGCATGTAATTTGTCCTTGAATTCCCTTATCTCCCCCTTGCTAGTTATTTGTTTCATGAGAAGAACAAACCCTAGTTTTCCACTACTATCGCTAACTGAAGATATTTGTCACACAATTTCAAACCGAAAAGAAACTAGAAAGCCATAAGAAAAACCTTCGTAAGAGGTCGTTTGGTATCCATCATTTGAGCCTGGAATCCTGGAATTTATTTTAAAATTCTATAGGTGAGCTGTTTGGTTGCCACATAATTGGGCCATCATTTCATTTAGAAAATCCAGCAAAATGATGCCATGTGTAATCACAATTCCGAACTGAAACCTGTCATTCACAATTTCTGTGGCAACCAAACAAATTCAATATTGAATTCTACTATCATTTACAATTCCTGTGGCAACCAAACAAGTGTCCATTTCTGGAATTACAATGTAAATGAAATGAATACATGTATTCATTTCAAAATGCTACAAATGAAATGAAAACCTGGCTTCCAAACGACTTCAAGGGATTTTGTTTCACTGCACCAAGGAGTGAATCGTTCCTAAGACCATCGAGTAGCCCTCCAAACCAACCTCCCTACCACCTAAGTTTTCCGAGAGCCGGCCGTTAGCTACTCTAAAATCTTAAGAAGTCGTTTGGAAGCCAGACTTTCATTTCATTTGTAGTATTTTAAAATGAATACATGTGTTCATTTCATTTACATTGTAATTCCAGAAATGGACACTTGTTTGGTTGCCACAGGAATTGCAAATGACAGCAGAATTCAATATTAAATTTGTAAATGGCTTCCATAGAAAAACGCAAATGACATGTCTCAGCTCGGAATTGTGTTTACCCATGGTGTCATTTTGCTGGATTTTCTAAATAAAATGACGGTCCAATTCTGTGGCAACCAAACAGCCTATCTATGGAATTCCAAAATGAATTCTAGGATTCTAGGCCCAAATGATGGATACCAAACGACTTCTAAGTGTTTTCCAAACAGGACATCACAAGACGAGCCAACATTTATTCTTCTCAATATATACAACCAAAACCACAACATGACCACACATCAACCCATAAAGGTCTTCATTCTTCATTTTCGAAATCACTAGAGATCTCATGGGGTATATCAGTTATCATGAGGCTACTGTTGGAAGTCGACGAAGAGTGCATGTTCGTTTGCATCTCCAATACAGTAAGCCATGCAAATTTTCGGGACTAGTGCTATTTTTGTTTCTATCCACCTCGAAAGTTTGAGCAAGCTTCCACTCATCGCCTAGTTGAGCCATATCATCCGTGGACTATTGATGTCAGAATTAAATACCCCGTGTAGTAGGTATTGTAAAGGTTTTTTCTTTGTAGAACAACTGATTTATGCTTTATGTGCATCTCTACCAAGAAGTTCTCCTCTACTGTAGCACCTTCTCCTGCACATTGACATCCTATTCATTTGATCATTTGGCTTTGGGTTTATGATGTATGCTCTTGACATATCGCCTAGTTACGGATTCAGAATAAAACCACATTACCCTAACCCTCCGCCCCCAACCCTAACCCTACCGCACCCCACCCTCCGCCGCCGCCGCCTGTAGCGCCGCCGGGGCAAAGTCCCTCGGGGCGTGGCGGCGGCGGGGGCCCTTCCTCGTCGCCGCGTGGAGTTCGGCGGCCGGATTCCCACCTCCTCGATGCTTGGCGGAGGACGCGCGTGGGATGGGCGACGGCGGCGGCGGCCCTCCTCCCGTCGGCTGTCCCTGGCGGACCGGTCGGCGCGGGTGCGATGGGCGGCGATGCGGTCTCCCTCTTCTCGTCGGCTTCCCGCAGCACTCCGGCAGGGGTTGGTGGGGGCGGCGACCAGACCCTCGGTCTGCGCCATGCCATCCACCCCCGCCTCTCGTTGGTGCGTGGAGGCGATCTCGGGCATCTTCCGCGACACGAGGGCGCCCGGGGCAGCAGCCTTGGGTTTGATAGAGGAGGTGGCCTCTTCTTCGCCGGAGAGGGTCGGCCTGCGGTTGGTGGTGGTGGATTTTTGATCTATCATCTCCATCCGGCGGTGAGATGGAGGTGCATGGAAGCCGGCGATGGTGTCGCCGGTGGAGGGTTGGGTTGGCTAGCCCGGGATGGTCGCCGACGTGGGGGTCCGACCTGAATAAAGGCGGCGGTCCTAGGGCCTATCTTGCGTGAATAGGAGGACCTACCAGAGGCCTGGACTCGTGATCTGGCCGGAGGGTTGAGTTCCGGAAGGCTCCACCGGCGAATGTAACATTGCTTTGCCTGGAGTTTGCTGGATCGGAGGTATTCGGTCGTGCGCACCCATGCGTTTATTCCGACCGTTTGGTTCTGGAGGGAGCGGCGCGAAGCTCGTTTCGTGTTGACATCAAGTGACTATGGATCCATGATGAAAGTCGGAAGAAGAGAATTTCATGAAGGCCGGAGGGAGGACTAGCTAAGGGAGGTTCAAATCTTCGCGCTGTTGAGGGGCTTGCTTGGTGTCCGAGCTTCACAGTACGCGGTATGAAAGTGGGGGCGACAACACATGGGAAGCGCGAGTCCTACCTTTCAAGGTGAAAACCCAAGGTCCGGCCTTAACCTGGTTGTGCTCAGCGGTGACCTTGGTGGAGGCATTGTTTTGAGAGTGGGGACTATCTTCAGGGTGAAAATCTAAGATCTTTGATCGGGCGACGACGGTGTTGGAGCACTGTTCCCTTCTTGGAGGCGTCGTTTTTTGGAGAGTCTGCAATTCAGGTGTTGTCATGGTGGTGGTGGATGTATTGCTGTTGTTAGGTCCGTGATACTGTAGCGGGACTTTTGTTTCTTAGTTTTATTTTCCTTTTTTTGGCTGTGTGCATCCGTATTGCCATTAGTGTGGTGCGTTGTTGCAGAGACTGGGTGTAATTGGTATCTCTCGATATTAATATATTTCCTTTATCGAAAAAACTTTGATGCAAAGCTAAAGCGTTTCCATTTTGAAAAAAAATGCTCTAGCTCCAACCGTGGAAACAAATCCCGTCAAAAGAAAAAACCGTGGAAACAAATCATGGGGACACTATGTAAACCGGAAATACGCTTTCCTAAGAAGAACACGCTAACCTAAGATGCATGTTCAGGAGCCATGCGACTACCATCTACAGTACCTTCTTCGGCTCAGTTCGTGGGGCCCTGGCACGGCCCAGCCCAAGTAGGGTTTCGTCTTCCATGATCCATCCATTCCTCCGCCGCGAAGCTTCTACTGCCTACATCCTACTCCGACGACGCCGGCCTCCTCTCCGTCGATCTCCGGAGCCCTAGCGCCGTCCGTTTCAGCACCTGCGTGTAGCCACCCGCCGGTCGCGTCCCCTGTGCCCTCCCGCCTGCAACAACTCGCCGGATTTACTGGTGGGGGAAATGGTGAGCTCCATTCAAACCCGTGTGGTCACGCTTTCTTCAAATATGTTTCATCGCTTTCGCGTGCTAGAGTTTAGATTGGGTCGGTTCTTTCGAAGAAACGTGTAATTCGGCCTGTAGATTGCAGTCAATTTCTGTGACATTTCAGAGCGTATTGATGCTAATGTGCGGCTTGGGGGATGAGATGTTTGTTTGGAATTTGTCCTTGGGAGGAGCATGGGTCTTCTGTCTGAAACTGGGAACGATTGAGATAAATTCCTCTTGTGTCCACGGCAATTTGTGCCCTAACTTGTATCCTTCTGTTGATTAATTGGGTCCCTAGCATCTGTTTCGTAGTAACCACTCATGGGATATCGCTAGAATGGAATAAATTAGTGTAAACAAATGTTTGATTCACAGGTCTTAATGCTTATCATTCTGAATTTCAGATGCTTTTCTGGATGAAATGAAGGTTCACATTTTTAGTACTTCACTGGATCCAAGATCTCTTTTCTATAGTTAAATATTGATTAACAGTTCAGCAATATTTGTCAAGAACTAACCACTCATGGATGCTTTGTTACGTATTCGTAATCTACAAGCAATTTCCGGCTGTCTCACCCCATTCGTGCATATTATCAGTAGATCCTATTTATTTATTCATTGTTAGATTATTTAACCAGCCGATGGTTTTCCACTCTGGTGCATGAAGCATGCATGTAGTGTATGAAAAGAAGTTAAAGTTGGATACGCAACACATCAATATTACAATTTCTGTTGTTTACATTTATTCAATTTCTGCAGGCCACAGCACTCATTGCTGGACTCGCGGTTGCTGGCGCTGCTCTTGCGGGCAGATATAGCATCCAGGCTTGGCATGCTTACAAGGCAAGGCCCATAGTCCCAAGGATGCGTAAATTCTACGAAGGTGGATTTCAAGCTACAATGACCCGAAGGGAAGCTGGTCTAATCCTGGGTATCAGGTGTGTGCTATACAAATTACAAAAGCATAATTTCCATGCCAGAGTCAATTATTCTTTATGTTTCTCTTGGCATACATATATTCGCCTCTAGGATTCTAGCTGCATCTCATCCTGTTGAAAACTGGGTTGAGTCGTGTACATCTCCAGCATAGCACTTGGGGGGGGGGGGGGGGAAGGATTGGAGTAGGTTAACATAGAATTGACGCAGCACAGCATGCTCAGAGAACTAATGTTGGTCCCTTCACACTGCCATGAGCCTCATGGGAAGAGTTCGCTTTCTCAATTCTCAGTACCAGCCCAAACTGGTATCCTAAATTTCCTTCAAAAAATGAAGTGAGTAGATCACTATTACTATTAGCATCCTTTACATTTCCTGCAATAATTATTTTTTCTGGTAAGTCTGCTGAGGTAGTTTGTACTAATATTTTGCAGTTAGTTGCCCTAGCTTCCTTTCCGTTCCCTGCACTATGTGTAGGATACTTTAGACTTGGCATGACACCATGTGGGGATACTGCATAAGGGCACAATAAAATATATTTTTGTAGTCTATACTTCGTACTCCTCGATAAATATGGACACATGCATATTGTGATAGCTTTTCACTAAAAAGGGCGTACCCAGTGCTGAAAGCTCCCACACATTGTGGGGTCTGGGGAAGGGTATTTCTAGGCAGCATTTCCCTTGCCTTTTATTATGCAAGGAGGCTGATTTGAACCCAGGACCTTCGGAACACAAGTGGAGATACTCTACCACTGCGCCAGGCCCGCCCTTCATTGTGATAGATTCACTAAGCCAATTAAATATATCACAAATTATAGATGCAGTTTTAAGTTGGTTCATCAGTAGACAACTGGCATACCTCAAAAGGAGCTCAGCTCGGTCAGTTCCAACTAAAGAACACTTTCGGTAGGAAAGCCATCTAAGGGCAAAAGCATCAGCTAGTTTTCAGTGCCTTTAAATTGAGATGCAAGATGAGAGTTCTAAATTTAATCATAATGGAGTAGAGCGTCCAGTCAACTTCTTCCTCTTGTCAACCACTGTTTGCATCTCAGCCATGTGTCCAACAGGTGTATGATAATATCATGATCTTTAACTGATCTATGCTCTTGTGTCACCGTCACCCTTCTGCAGACCGGTGTTAAGAAGCACACAAATGGTTGTGTTCTGAGAGGTCAGTCCTTCAGAGTGACCAAACTGAACAAGATTTAAGAAAGATGAAATAGGCCATAGCTGAAGTTGATATATGTCGTGGTAATATATGTGGGTTTAAGTTTGTTCCGCAAGAAGCCTTTTGGATGTAGAGTTGAATACATTGATAATCCCACAAAACCATTAGACATCATTTGGTTACAGCGAATGTAGATTCTTGGTTCCCTGGTCCAATTTACTTGGACCTTGGTTTCATCTACTCCCTCCGTTCCTATTAAATCGATGCAGCCTTGTGTAGACGTGTGCATGTTGGTAGCTCTGTCCAGCGTCAATTACATAGGAACAGAGGTAGTACATGCATCAGGTTGGGATCCCACCTATTTCGAAGTTCAAAGCCATCGAAATGAGGCTTTTGGGTATTTGTCTGCACATAAAAGGATACAGTTTCCATCTAAAGCTGGGTGCTGGGATCATATCTGGCATCTCCATCACAAGCTATGTGTTCACTATTTGCTCTGTTCACTATTTTCAATTTCTCCTGCTGGTCAATTAAATGCAGCAGTATAAAATAATACCCCCCTGTCAAATTGAGCCCCTCATCGCAATAATATTATCTTGACGCCGTCTCTACATAAAAAAAAGATATGTGCTCTGTTGCTCAAGAACATGCTACTGAAACCTTGAAGATGAAGTTGCCAATACTCAATATAAGAACGTTTTCCTTTCTGCCTGGTGCCACTGACCACCGTTCTAATTGTTTCCAACATGTAGAATTATCCTCGAGTTTTCTTTCTAAATTTGAATGTGTAATGTATCGAAGTGACATTTATGTTTGATTTAGCCTCTTTTTTTTTGCAATTTAAGATTTGTTTTGTGTATTGCCATTGTTAACTTGCCCTGTTTTCTTTTGGTTCCTCCAGGGAAAACGTCCGTCCTGATAAGGTAAAAGAGGCACATAAGAGGGTCATGGTTGCCAACCATCCGGACGCGGGTGGAAGCCACTACCTTGCGTCGAAGATCAACGAGGCGAAAGATGTTCTGCTAGGGAAAACAAAAGGAGGTGGTTCAGCCTTCTGATTCTATAGTACTTGCTCCTCCGATGTTAGGTTCTGGACAATGAATCTTAGGTAGACAAGGGTCATTTCACTGTTTGACACTCCAAGATCCAGTTGTGCTGTGCCCGCTGCTAGCTGTATAAGTTGCTGTGTTGAGATTTGCATGATACTCTTGTTTATCTGTCTATCTTGTTGCGGATTGTGATAGCTTGCAACATGGTTTTTCTGTAGCCTTTGTTACACCATGGTGCTTGAGCCATTTGAATACAAGCCTGTTATCTGTGGTGAGTTACAGGTTAACTTGGTACTTGTACTGTTATACCATCTAGTCTGCTGATGACGCAGTTGCTGTGGGCCATGCTGCAAAGCCTCCTGTGTATCAATGTTTCGACAAGAGATAACCGGTACACTGACATGAAGTTGCATTTTATCTGTTGCTGTATTGGACTCTGATAGAGACAGGAACTGCCCAAGATGTTGTATTGGAACATTTTGGCTAAGCAAACAGAAATGTGCGTGCATTTGTGTACTGGCAGCCCAGTACAAGAGACAACAGGTATACCTGAAGTTGCATCTTATTTGTTGCTGTAAGTATTGGAAGCAGATACAGACAGGAATTACCCAAGAAAGATGTACAGTTTGCGTTTTATTGGAACATTTTCGCTAACGAAACAGAAATGTGCGTGCATTTGTGTACTGACGCAATGCTGTTAAGAAGTACTCTTACTGTCCTACAGTAGATTTTGATCGTTCGGCCATGATCTAACAAGTTTTATTGACGAACCATGAACACGCCGTGGAGGCGGAAAGAATTGGGAGTCTGCAGTGTGGAGGCGGCTGCCTGCAATCAGGACGGAGCGCGCTTGATGACCTTCCAGGCGTGGAAGAAGTCGGCCACCGCGGCGTCTTGCATCCGCTCCACCGCGCAGCGCGCCTCGAGGACGTCGCGCCTGGCGTCGTCGACGAGCCGCGTCACCACGGACCACGACCCGCTGCAGGAGCGCGCCGTGGACCGCGAGCGGATCAAGTCCTCGGCCGCGGCGGTGGCCGACGCTGCGGCGCCCAGGCTCCGCAGCGCGGCGTGCGCGTTGGGGAGGAAGGCGGCCCGGTCCGGGTCGTCGCCGTCGTGGCGGAGGGGGAGGCCGAGGGGCGCGGCGCAGTGGGCCAGGACGTGGCCGGCCTCGCCGTGGAGCGCGACGAGGCGCGTGATCTCGCGGTGGGCGGCGGCGAGGGGCCCGTCGGGAGCGTGCGCGCCGGCGATGCGGTTGGCCCAGTAGTCGAAGGCCGCGTTGCCGATCAGCGTGCCGTGGAAGAGCTCGTCGTAGCGCGCGCCGTCCCGGGAGATGTCGATCTCGTCGCTCTGGGAACTGAATCCCTCGGAGCCGAAGTAGCGCTCGGCGTCCCGGGCGATGTCGGTCTCGTCGCTCTGGGAACTGAATCCCTCGGAGCCGAAGTAGCGCTCGGCGGTCCGGGCGATGCGGGTCTCGTCGCTCTGGGAGCCGAAGATGCCGTTGCCGGCGCTGGTGGGGTAGAACGGGAGCACGGGGCGGAAGTTCTGCTCGGCGCCGACGGCGGTGAGCAGGCGGGTGCAGATGGTGTGCTCGAGGCCGCAGGAGGTGGCCAGGAGGACCCTGGAGTCGTCGCCGTGCTCGGATAGCTGGGAGAAGGAGTCGGGCGCGGACTCGGCGTCGTCGTAGTTGTAGTCGTCGTGCTCGGATCCCCAGATGTTGTCGCCGAGCAGCTTGCAGGCGTCGTCGATGCTGGCGAGGGCTCCCTCCGAGGTGCCGACGTGCAGGAGCGTCTCCGGCACCGTGAGCGCCTCCTCCATCCAGAGCCGCCGCTTCTCGTCCATGGCAACCGAGCTCTCTCGTTCTGGGTGCTGTAGGTAATGGCGGTGGATGAGCGGGATGTTGAAGACGGCCGGGGTTTATTAGTAAGGACGGACGGACGGGAGACGCGACGGTGATTTTATCGGAGAGGGAGGGGGTAGATCATCCGTTACGGGAGCGGGACCCACGAGATTCTGTTGCGAACCGGCACCCTGATTTTCTTTTCACAAGTAATATTCCTCTGTTCACAAACTGTTCCAAAATAATTGTCTCAACTTTTTGACCGTACGAATACATTAGACACATTTTAGGTATAGAAACGTTTTCTGTAGGTAAATTTATGTCACTTATTTTGTAACAGAGGGTCTAGTTTGCATTCTAAGTTTAGTCAAAGCTAAAATATATAAAGTTTGACTAAATATTCAGAAAAAAAAATATCAACATATTCTTTGTCTCCCTCCGCTTCCATGGAATTTGCCTTAGATTTCTCTAAATTTAAATGTATCTACATACGAACAAACCTAAGACAACTTTCATGGAATGCAAGGACATTAGAATTGTCATAAACAACATTTCATTTTATATGCCATTATTATTATGCTTGTTGATATATGTTCCTATATTTTTAATCATTTTTTATGATTTTAACTAAACCAAAACGCGAAGTAAATAAAAACATAGGAGTAACCTTTATTACTCAATAATAGTCAAGTGTCTTACAATCTTAGTCATCAGAAAAATAAGGATCATCTAGCCAGGGACCCAAGTTGGATCGATTGGCTTGCCTACCCAATTCATAGGCTGTCTCATTAGACTCTCTTGGGCAGAAATGAAAGGTTACTACTCCCTGCGTTTTATAAAAGTTATCTTGACTTTATTTAAATTTGAACATATCCATTTTCTATAGCTATAGTTTAAACAAACTTAAAATATATTTCATGGGATGGAGGGAGTACCACAATCATTTAGTATGGCAGTTGGTGGACCGAATACGCGATTGCACCACATGTGCAATGGTAATTGAAGCCCGTGTTGCAAAGCTATTTTTTTTTTCGAGGATACAATGGAAATGTGTATCAATCGTATAGAAGAAAGTCAAAGAAGGCAAAGTTGAGTGTTTCAAAGCTATTGCATTTGGGAATCCAGTCTCAGATTGGAAAGTTACTTTCTGAATTTCCAAAGCTAGGTGGAAAGTAATTCTAGCTTTCTAGCAGAGAAGAGGAAGCCAGATCCAAGTAATCAGAACGATGATGATTCAGTCAATGATATGTTCATACAATAACGTGGTTCATGCAGTATCACTTCATGTGTATCAAACCTACGTGACACATGATGTAATCGAATGTAAGACTACTCATGGTAGAGTAACTAAGGTAGTAACATAGAGTACTTCCCGGTTTACAGGTCTTACGTGTATTCCTATGTCTCAAATTTTACAAACGTAATACAAGATATATACTACAAAATATATATCATTGGAAAGTTCATATATTGTACTTTTTTATTGGTATAATTTTTGTACTGTAAATCTTATATTATATTGGTCAATTGACGATCTTGGGACATGCATTGTCAACTAAGCAAATTGATGACATGACATGACATTGAATGAAGAAAAAGATGGTTGTGGTAACTAGCTACTACCATAACATCACACTTTTCAATGTAGAATTAGGGCAAACATTTTAGCGTCCGGAAATATCCGCGCACGTCCGTTTGCGTCGGCCGAAATGGTCGAAATCGACCGCGCGTCCGTTTGCATTGGGGGGGGGGGGGGGGGGGCTCCAGCGGCACGACACATTTTTTTGGCCGAATCATTTTTTTAACATGAAAACATAATTTACATAGTTAAACACATGAAAATAAACCCTAAACGCGTGCGCCTACTACTGCTCGTCATCGCTGTCGAGCACAATGAGCTCCGGTACCGTCCACGGCCAGTTGGAAACCGGGGGAGTGTACGCCGGGCGCGCCGGCGGTGTTGGAGGTGGAGGCGCCCAGGGCTCTGACTGTGGCGCCCAGGGCTCTGGCTGCGGTGGAGGCGCCCAAGGCTCTGGCTGCGGTGGAGGCGCCCAGGGCTCTGGCTGCGGTGGAGGCGCCCAGGGCTCTGGCTGTGGCGGCGGTGCAGGCGCCCAGGGATGCGGCTGTGGCGGCGGTGGAGGCGCCCAGGGATGCGGCTGTGGAGGAGGAGCCGAGGGGTTGTACAACGGCGGTTGTGGCGCGGCCGAGTCCTGGAGCGCCAGTCGAAGGGCTTCATCCTCCGACATGCCCGGAGGCATGACGCCCGTGGCATAGCGGGGCAGCGGCGGCTGCACAGGTGGGTCGTTCTCGGAGATGAGGACGCCGAGCTTCGCCATCTCGTCGGCCGTCATGTTCTCGGGGAACTCAAATTTGCGGCCCTCTGCCATGGCATGCTGCCATTCGTGGATAACGACCGCGACGTAGTCATCGCTGTCGTCCTTGACCTCCTCATTATGGTACGCCAGTGCCTCGATGTATTCGTCGTCGTAGTCGTCGTCGTCGTTATACTGCGCACGCGTCGATGCCTGGTCACGACGCGTCGGCGCCTGCTGTCTTCGTGGACGAGTCGGCGGTGGACGGTTGAATGTTCTAGGACGTCGCCTAGAGGGGGGGGGGGTGAATAGGCGGTGTATAAAAACTTCTACTAGAGAGCTAAACTAGGCGGAATAAAACTACAAGTGTTTACTAGTTTAGCTCAAGGCCTATCAACTAGGGGTTTGCCTAAGTGCTCCAACAACCTATGCTAGCATGATGAGCAACAAGGTAATAACAAGATAGGCATAGCATCAAGCATGATAGATATCACAATGTAAAGCGCATAGGTAAAGGAGCTCGGGTTGAGAAGTAACCGGTGCACGAGGAGACGACGATGTATCCCGAAGTTCACACCCAAGCGCGGTGGTGGGCCGGACTGGTGGGCGAGGCCCACGCGGGTGGAGGCTGGGGAAGAAAAAAGGAAAAAGAAAATAAAGAGAGTTGGGCCGGTAGTACCGGCCAGGTACCGGGCCGGTACCGTAAATGGGCTACGGTACTACCGGGTCGGTACCGGCCTGGTACCGCTTGCGATCCAGTATACAAAACTGCGCGTGCGATATCTAGACCGGTACCGCTCGTGGTAGTACCGCCCGGCCCAACAACGTTTATTTTCGTTTTCTTTTTATCTGCAACACGGAAAACACAATATCTCGGGCTAGGAAACTCGGAATGCGGTGAAACCAATTTTGTTGGAAAGAGGACGACAAGAGCTACCTTCTCACATGATGAAATCATGCAAAAGAGTAGATGATGATTTTCTCATGGTCATAGAGATGTAACCTCTCAATACGGTATATCGGGAAAATCATCACTCTCGCATATGCAACATGCGATGCAACCGAAATCCGTTTCATGCATAAGAACCAAGAAGAACCAAGAACGCGATGCAATGCATGCAAGGTTTGAGTTCTCTCCGATGATACGACCCACTATCCTATCGAGCACAAACCTAGTCCTTGCGCGTTCTTCTCGAGTTGCCAAGCTCCGTCTTCACCCTTGTCCATGCCACCATCTTCCTCCAACATACACGCCACCGTCTTCTTTCATCTTGTACGCACGCCACCGTCTTCATTCATCTTCAACGCCGTCTTCTCTCTTCATCTTCTACGTCGTCTTCTCTCTTCATCTTCAACACCGTCTTTGTCTCTCTTCGACACCATCTTCATCATTGTACTCCGTCTTCTCCATCTTACAACCTTGAGTCCAACATGACTATGGACTTGACCTAAGATTGATTCTCAATGCAACCGTTAGTCCATAGGGATTGTCATCAATTACCAAAACCACACATGGGGTAAAGGACTTGTTCTTACAATCTCCCCCATTTTGGTAATTGATGACAATCTCTTTGAGAGGGTTTAGATATGGAATTTAGCTAACAACCCAATGATACGTCTCCGACGTATCGATAATTTCTTATGTTCCATGCCACATTATTGATGTTATCTACATGTTTTATGCACACTTTATGTCATATTCGTGCATTTTCTGGAACTAACCTATTAACAAGATGCCGAAGTGTCAGTTCTCGTTTTCTGCTGTTTTTGGTTTCAGAAATCCTAGTAACGAAATATTCTCGGAATCGGACGAAATCAACGCCCGGGTTCCTATTTTCACCGGAAGCATCCAGAACACCCGAGAGCCGCGGAGGAAGCCACGGGGGCCCCACACCACACCTCGGCGCGGCCGGAGGGGCGGCCGCGCCGCCCTATAGTGTGGGCCCCCCGAGCCCCCTCCGAGGCTGCCCTTCCCGCCTATTTAAAGCCTCCGTCGCGAAAACCACGATACGTTTGACGAAACCCACGAAACCTTCCGGAGCCGCCGCCATCGCGAGGCCAAGATCCGGGGGACAGGAGTCTCCGTTACGGCACGCCGCCGGAACGGGGAAGTGCCCCGGAAGGCTCCTCCATCGACACCGCTGCCATCTCCACCGCCATCTTCATCACCGCTGCTTGCTCCCATGAGGAGGGAGTAGTTCTCCATCGAGGCTCGGGGCTGTACCGGTAGCTATGTGGTTCATCTCTCTCCTATGTACTTCAATACAATAATCTCATGAGCTGTCTTACATGATTGAGATTCATATGATGATTCTTGTAATCTAGATGTCGTTATGCTAGTCAAGTGAATTTTACTTATGTGATCTCCGGAGACTCCTTGTCCCACGTGTGTAAAGGTGACGAGTGTGTGCACCGTGTGGGTCTCTTAGGCTATATTTCACAGAATACTTATTCGCTGTTATGAAGAGCATAGTGAGGTGCTTATTTGTATCTCTTTATGATTGCAATGTGTTTTGTATCACAATTTATCTATGTGCTACTCTAGCAATGTTATTAAAGTAGTTTTATTCCTCCTGCACGGTGTAATGATGACAGTGTGTGCATCTGTGTTAGTACTTGGTTTATGCTATGATCATGATCTCTTGTAGATTGCGAAGTTAACTATTGCTATGATAGTATTGATGTGATCTATTCCTCCTTTCTTAGCATGAAGGTGACAGTGTGCATGCTACGTTAGTACTTGGTTTAGTCGTATTGATCTATCTTACACTCTAAGGTTACTTAAATATGAACATTGAATTGTGGAGCTTGTTAACTCCGGCATTGAGGGTTCGTGTAATCCTACGCAATATGTTCATCATCCAACAAGAGTGTAGAGTATGCATTTATCTATTCTGTTATGTGATCAATGTTGAGAGTGTCCACTAGTGAAAGTCTAATCCCTAGGCCTTGTTCCTAAATATTGCTATCGTCTGCTTGTTTACTTGTTTTCATTGCGTTACTACTCGCTGCAATACTACCACCATCAACTACACGCCAGCAAGCTATTTTCCGGCACCGTTACTACTTGCTCATACTTATTCATACCACCTGTATTTCACTATCTCTTCGCCGAACTAGTGCACCTATTAGGTGTGTTGGGGACACAAGAGACTTCTTGCTTTGTGGTTGCAGGGTTGCATGAGAGGGATATCTTTGACCTTTTCCTCCCTGAGTTCGATAAACCTTGGGTGATCCACTTAAGGGAAAACTTGCTGCTGTTCTACAAACCTCTGCTCTTTGATGGCGTGTATTTCACACGTTCGTTGGGCAACCCCAAGAGGAAGGTATGATGAGCACAGCAGCAAGTTTTCCCTCAGAAAGAAACCAAGGTTTATCGAACCAGGAGGAGCCAAGAAGCACGTTGAAGGTTGATGGCGGCGGGATGTAGTGCGGCGCAACACCGGAGATTCCGGCGCCAACGTGGAACCTGCACAACACAACCAAGCTACTTTGCCCCAACGAAACAGGTGAGGTTGTCAATCTCACCGACTTGTCTGTAACAAAGGATTAACCGTATTGTGTGGAAGATGATTGTTTGCGGAGAAAACAGTAGAAACAAGTATTGCGATAGATTGTATTTCGATAAAGAGAATTGGACCGGGGTCCACAGTTCACTAGAGGTGTCTCTCCCATAAGACGAACGGCATGTTGGGTGAACAAATTACGGTTGGGCAATTGACAAATAAAGAGAGCATGACCATGCACATACATATCATGATGAGTATAGTGAGATTTAATTGGGCATTACGACAAAGTACATAGACCGCCATCCAACCGCATCTATGCCTAAAAAGTCCACCTTCGAGGTTATCATCCGAACCCCTCCAGTATTAAGTTGCAAACAACAGACAATTGCATTAAGTATGGTGCGTAATGTAATCAACAACTACATCCTTAGACATAGCATCAATGTTTTATCCCTAGTGGCAACAGCACAACACAACCTTAGAACTTTCTGTCCCTGTCCCAGGTGTCAATGCAGGCATGAACCCACTATCGAGCATAAGTACTCCCTCTTGGAGTTAAAAGCATCTACTTGGCCAGAGCATCTACTAATAACGGAGAGCATGCAAGATCATAAACAACACATAAGCATAGCTTTGATAATCAACATAACAAGTATTCTCTATTCATCGGATCCCAACAAACGCAACATATAGAATTACATATAGATGATCTTGATCATGATAGGCAGCTCACAAGATCCGACAATGATAGCACAATGGGGAGAAGACAACCATCTAGCTACTGCTATGGACCCATAGTCCAGGGGTAGACTACTCACTCATCACTCCGGAGGCGACCATGGCGGTGTAGAGTCCTCCGGGAGATGATTCCCCTCTCCGGCAGGGTGCCGGAGGCGATCTCCGGGATCCCCCGAGATGGGATCGGCGGCGACGGCGTCTCGGCAATGTTTTCCGTATCGTGGCTCTCGGTGCGGGGGTTTCGTCACGGAGGCTATTTGTAGGCGGAAGGGCAGGTCAAGAGGCGGCGCAGGGGCCCACACCACGGGCCGGCGCGGCCAAGGGGGGCCGCGCCGCCCTAGGGTTTGGCGCCCCGTGGCCCCTCTTCGTCTCTCCTTCGGACTTCCGGAAGCTTCGTGAGAAAATAGGCCTCTCGGGCTTTTATTTCGTCCAATTCCGAGAATATTTCTTTACTAGGATTTCCGAAACCAAAAACAGCAGAAAACAACAAGCGGCACTTCGGCATCTTGTTAATAGGTTAGTTCCGAGAAAATGCACGAATATGATATAAAGTGTGCATAAAACATGTAGATAACATCAATAATGTGGCATGGAACACAAGAAATTATCGATACGTTGGAGACGTATCAGCATCCCCAAGCTTAGTTCCGCTCGTCCCGAGCGGTGTAAAACGATAACAAAGATAATTTCCGGAGTGACATGCCATCATAAACTTGATCATACTATTTGTAAAGCATATGTAGAGAATGCAGCGATCAAAACAATGGTGATGACATGAGTAAACAAGTGAATCATATAGCAAAGACTTTTCATGAATAGCACTTCAAGACAAGCATCAATAAATCTTGCATAAGAGTTAACTCATAAAGCAATAATTCAAAGTAAAGGTATTGAAGCAACACAAAAGAAGATTAAGTTTCAGCGGTTGCTTTCAACTTGTAACATGTATATCTCATGGATATTGTCAACATAGAGTAACATAATAAGTGCAATAAGCAAGTATGTAAGAATCAATGCACAGTTCACACAAGTGTTTGCTTCTTGAGGTGGAGAGAAATAGGTGAAGCTCGACTCAACATAAAAGTAAAAAGAATGGTCCTCATAGAGGAAAAGCATCGATTGCTATATTTGTGCTAGAGCTTTGATTTTGAAAACATGAAACAATTTTGTCAACGGTAGTAATAAAGCATATGCATCATGTAAATTATATCTTATAAGTTGCAAGCCTCATGCATAGTGTACTAATAGTGCTCGCACCTTGTCCTAATTAGCTTGGACTACCTGGATTATCACCGCAATACATATGCTTTAACCAAGTATCACAAAGGGGTACCTCTATGCCGCTCGTACAAAGGTCTAAGGAGAAAGCTCGCATTTGGATTTCTCGCTTTTGATTATTCTCAACTTAGACATCCATACCGGGACAACATAGACAACGAGATAATGGACTCCTCTTTTAATGCTTTAAGCATTCAACAACAATTAATTCTTTTCTCATTAGAGATTTGAGGATGTTTGTCCAAAACTGAAACTTCCACCATGGAACATGGCTTTAGTTAGCGGCCCAATGTTCTTCTCTCACAATATGCATGCTCAAACCATTCAACTCGGTGTAGATCGCCCTTACTTCGAGACAAGACGAACATGCATAGCAACTCACATGATATTCAACAACGAGTTGATGGCGTTCCCCGATAAACATGGTTATCGCACAACAAGCAACTTAATAAGAGATAAAGTGCATAATTACATATTCAATACCACAATAGTTTTTAAGCTATTTGTCCCATGAGCTATATATTGCAAAGGTGAATGATGGAATTTTAAAGGTAGCACTCAAGCAATTTACTTTGGAATGGCTGGAAAATACCATGTAGTAGGTAGGTATGGTGGACACAAATGGCATAGTGGTTGGCTCAAGTATTTTGGATGCATGAGAAGTATTCCCTCTCGATACAAGGTTTAGGCTAGCAAGGTTATTTGAGGCAAACACAAGGATGAACTAGTACAGCAAAACTCACATAAAAGACATATTGAAAGCATTATAATACTCTA
>NC_061513.1:318038281-318079169 GCF_022539505.1 Lolium rigidum | reverse complement strand
CCGAAGTTCACACCCAAGCGCGGTGGTGGGCCGGACTGGTGGGCGAGGCCCACGCGGGTGGAGAGCCGGGGAAGAAAAAAGGAAAAAGAAAATAAAGAGAGTTGGGCCGGTAGTACCGGCCAGTGCACCGGGCCGGTACCGTAAATGGGCTACGGTACTACCGGGTCGGTACCGGCCTGGTACCGCTTGCGATCCAGTATACAAAACTGTGCGTGCGATATCTAGACCGGTACCGCTCGTGGTAGTACCGCCCGGCCCAACAACGTTTATTTTCGTTTTCTTTTTATCTGCAACACGGAAAACACAATATCTCGGGCTAGGAAACTCGGAATGCAGTGAAACCAATTTTGTTGGAAAGAGGACGACAAGAGCTACCTTCTCACATGATGAAATCATGCAAAAGAGTAGATGATGATTTTCTCATGGTCATAGAGATGTAACCTCTCAATACGGTATATCGGGAAAATCATCACTCTCGCATATGCAACATGCGATGCAACCGAAATCCGTTTCATGCATAAGAACCAAGAAGAACCAAGAACGCGATGCAATGCATGCAAGGTTTGAGTTCTCTCCGATGATACGACCCACTATCCTATCGAGCACAAACCTAGTCCTTGCGCGTTCTTCTCGAGTTGCCAAGCTCCGTCTTCACCCTTGTCCATGCCACCATCTTCCTCCAACATACACGCCACCGTCTTCTTTCATCTTGTACGCACGCCACCGTCTTCATTCATCTTCAACGCCGTCTTCTCTCTTCATCTTCTACGTCGTCTTCTCTCTTCATCTTCAACACCGTCTTTGTCTCTCTTCGACACCATCTTCATCATTGTACTCCGTCTTCTCCATCTTACAACCTTGAGTCCAACATGACTATGGACTTGACCTAAGATTGATTCTCAATGCAACCGTTAGTCCATAGGGATTGTCATCAATTACCAAAACCACACATGGGGTAAAGGACTTGTTCTTACAATCTCCCCCATTTTGGTAATTGATGACAATCTCTTTGAGAGGGTTTAGATATGGAATTTAGCTAACAACCCAATGATACGTCTCCGACGTATCGATAATTTCTTATGTTCCATGCCACATTATTGATGTTATCTACATGTTTTATGCACACTTTATGTCATATTCGTGCATTTTCTGGAACTAACCTATTAACAAGATGCCGAAGTGTCGCTTCTCGTTTTCTCGCTGTTTTTGGTTTCAGTAAATCCTAGTAACGAAATATTCTCGGAATCGGACGAAATCAACGCCTGTGTTCCTATTTTCACCGGAAGCATCCAGAACACCCGAGAGCCGCCGGAGGGAGCCCCGGGGGCCCCACACCACACCCCGGCGCGGCCGCAGGGGCGGCCGCGCCGCCCCTATAGTGTGGGCCCCCTGTGACCCCCTCCGAGGCTGCCCTTCCGCCTATTTAAAGCCTCCGTCGCGAAAACCCCGATACGTTTGACGAAACCCACGTAAACCTTCCGCAGCCGCCGCCATCGCGAGGCCAAGATCCGGGGGACAGGAGTCTCTCGTTCCGGCACGCCGCCGGAACGGGGAAGTGCCCCGGAAGGCTCCTCCATCGACACCGCTGCCATCTCCACCGCCATCTTCATCACCGCTCGCTGCTCCCATGAGGAGGGAGTAGTTCTCCATCGAGGCTCGGGGCTGTACCGGTAGCTATGTGGTTCATCTCTCTCCTATGTACTTCAATACAATAATCTCATGAGCTGTCTTACATGATTGAGATTCATATGATGATTCTTGTAATCTAGATGTCGTTATGCTAGTCAAGTGAATTTTACTTATGTGATCTCCGGAGACTCCTTGTCCCACGTGTGTAAAGGTGACAGTGTGTGCACCGTGTGGGTCTCTTAGGCTATATTTCACAGAATACTTATTCGCTGTTATGAAGAGCATAGTGAGGTGCTTATTTGTATCTCTTTATGATTGCAATGTGTTTTGTATCACAATTTATCTATGTGCTACTCTAGCAATGTTATTAAAGTAGTTTTATTCCTCCCGCACGGTGTAATGATGACAAGTGTGTGCATCCGTGTTAGTACTTGGTTTATGCTATGATCATGATCTCTTGTAGATTGCGAAGTTAACTATTGCTATGATAGTATTGATGTGATCTATTCCTCCTTTCTTAGCATGAAGGTGACAAGGTGTGCATGCTACGTTAGTACTTGGTTTAGTCGTATTGATCTATCTTACACTCTAAGGTTACTTAAATATGAACATTGAATTGTGGAGCTTGTTAACTCCAGCATTGAGGGTTCGTGTAATCCTACGCAATATGTTCATCATCCAACAAGAGTGTAGAGTATGCATTTATCTATTCTCGTTATGTGATCAATGTTGAGAGTGTCCACTAGTGAAAGTCTAATCCCTAGGCCTTGTTCCTAAATCATCGCTATCGCTGCTTGTTTATCGTTTTATCGCGTTACTACTCGCTGCAATACTACCACCATCAACTACACGCCAGCAAGCTATTTTCCGGCACCGTTGCTACCGCTCATACTTATTCATACCACCTCGTATTTCACTATCTCTTCGCCGAACTAGTGCACCTATTAGGTGTGTTGGGGACACAAGAGACTTCTTGCTTTGTGGTTGCGGTGGTTGCATGAGAGGGATATCTTTGACCTTTTCCTCCTCGAGTTCGATAAACCTTGGGTGATCCACTTAAGGGAAAACTTGCTTGCTGTTCTACAAACCTCTCGCTCTTTGATGGCGTGTATTTCACACGTTCGTTGGGCAACCCCAAGAGGAAGGTATGATGAGCACAGCAGCAAGTTTTCCCTCGTAAAGAAACCAAGGTTTATCGAACCAGGAGGAGCCAAGAAGCACGTTGAAGGTTGATGGCGGCGGGATGTAGTGCGGCGCAACACCGGAGATTCCGGCGCCAACGTGGAACCCGCACAACACAACCAAGCTACTTTGCCCCAACGAAACAGGTGAGGTTGTCAATCTCACCGGCTTGCTGTAACAAAGGATTAACCGTATTGTGTGGAAGATGATTGTTTGCAGAGAAAACAAGTAGAAACAAGTATTGCAGTAGATTGTATTTCAAGAAAGAGAATTGGACCGGGGTCCACAGTTCACTAGAGGTGTCTCTCCCATAAGACGAACAAGCATGTTGGGTGAACAAATTACAGCTTGGGCAATTGACAAATAAAGAGAGCATGACCATGCACATACATATCATGATGAGTATAGTGAGATTTAATTGGGCATTACGACAAAGTACATAGACCGCCATCCAACCGCATCTATGCCTAAAAAGTCCACCTTCGAGGTTATCATCCGAACCCCCTCCAAGTATTAAGTTGCAAAGCAACGAGACAATTGCATTAAGTATGGTGCGTAATGTAATCAACAACTACATCCTTAGACATAGCATCAATGTTTTATCCCTAGTGGCAACAAGCACAACACAACCTTAGAACTTTCTCGTCATCGTCCCGTGTGTCAATGCAGCATGAACCCACTATCGAGCATAAGTACTCCCTCTTGGAGTTAAAAGCATCTACTTGGCCGGAGCATCTACTAATAACGGAGAGCATGCAAGATCATAAACAACACATAAGCATAGCTTTGATAATCAACATAACAAGTATTCTCTATTCATCGGATCCCAACAAACGCAACATATAGAATTACATATAGATGATCTTGATCATGATAGGCAGCTCACAAGATCCGACAATGATAGCACAATGGGGAGAAGACAACCATCTAGCTACCGCTATGGACCCATAGTCCAGGGGTAGACTACTCACTCATCACTCCGGAGGCGACCATGGCGGTGTAGAGTCCTCCGGGAGATGATTCCCCTCTCCGGCAGGGTGCCGGAGGCGATCTCCGGGATCCCCCGAGATGGGATCGGCGGCGACGGCGTCTCGGCAATGTTTTCCGTATCGTGGCTCTCGGTACCGGGGGTTTCGTCACGGAGGCTATTTGTAGGCGGAAGGGCAGGTCAAGAGGCGGCGCAGGGGGCCCACACCACAGGCCGGCGCGGCCAAGGGGGGCCGCGCCGCCCTAGGGTTTGGCGCCCCGTGGCCCCTCTTCGTCTCTCCTTCGGACTTCCGGAAGCTTCGTGAGAAAATAGGCCTCTCGGGCTTTTATTTCGTCCAATTCCGAGAATATTTCTTTACTAGGATTTCGAAACCAAAAACAGCAGTAAAACAAAGAATCGGCACTTCGGCATCTTGTTAATAGGTTAGTTCCGGAAAATGCACGAATATGATATAAAGTGTGCATAAAACATGTAGATAACATCAATAATGTGGCATGGAACACAAGAAATTATCGATACGTTGGAGACGTATCGGCATCCCCAAGCTTAGTTCTCGCTCGTCCCGAGCGGTAAAACGATAACAAAGATAATTTCTGGAGTGACATGCCATCATAAACTTGATCATACTATTTGTAAAGCATATGTAGAGAATGCAGCGATCAAAACAATGGTGATGACATGAGTAAACAAGTGAATCATATAGCAAAGACTTTTCATGAATAGCACTTCAAGACAAGCATCAATAAGTCTTGCATAAGAGTTAACTCATAAAGCAATAATTCAAAGTAAAGGTATTGAAGCAACACAAAAGAAGATTAAGTTTCAGCGGTTGCTTTCAACTTGTAACATGTATATCTCATGGATATTGTCAACATAGAGTAACATAATAAGTGCAATAAGCAAGTATGTAAGAATCAATGCACAGTTCACACAAGTGTTTGCTTCTTGAGGTGGAGAGAAATAGGTGAACCGACTCAACATAAAAGTAAAAAGAATGGTCCTCATAGAGGAAAAGCATCGATTGCTATATTTGTGCTAGAGCTTTGATTTTGAAAACATGAAACAATTTTGTCAACGGTAGTAATAAAGCATATGCATCATGTAAATTATATCTTATAAGTTGCAAGCCTCATGCATAGTGTACTAATAGTGCTCGCACCTTGTCCTAATTAGCTTGGACTACCTGGATTATCACCGCAATACATATGCTTTAACCAAGTATCACAAAGGGGTACCTCTATGCCGCCTGTACAAAGGTCTAAGGAGAAAGCTCGCATTTGGATTTCTCGCTTTTGATTATTCTCAACTTAGACATCCATACCGGGACAACATAGACAACAGATAATGGACTCCTCTTTTAATGCTTTAAGCATTCAACAACAATTAATTCTTTTCTCATTAGAGATTTGAGGATGTTTGTCCAAAACTGAAACTTCCACCATGGAACATGGCTTTAGTTAGCGGCCCAATGTTCTTCTCTCACAATATGCATGCTCAAACCATTCAACTCAGTGTAGATCGCCCTTACTTCGGACAAGACGAACATGCATAGCAACTCACATGATATTCAACAACGAGTTGATGGCGTTCCCCGATAAACATGGTTATCGCACAACAAGCAACTTAATAAGAGATAAAGTGCATAATTACATATTCAATACCACAATAGTTTTTAAGCTATTTGTCCCATGAGCTATATATTGCAAAGGTGAATGATGGAATTTTAAAGGTAGCACTCAAGCAATTTACTTTGGAATGGCTGGAAAATACCATGTAGTAGGTAGGTATGGTGGACACAAATGGCATAGTGGTTGGCTCAAGTATTTTGGATGCATGAGAAGTATTCCCTCTCGATACAAGGTTTAGGCTAGCAAGGTTATTTGAGGCAAACACAAGGATGAACTAGTACAGCAAAACTCACATAAAAGACATATTGAAAGCATTATAATACTCTATACTGTCTTCCTTGTTGTTCAAACTCAAAACTAGAAATTATCTAGACCTTAGAGAAACCAAATATGCAAACCAAATTTTAGCATGCTCTATGTATTTCTTCATTAATGGGTGCAAAGCATATGATGCAAGAGCTTAAACATGAGCACAACAATTGCCAAGTATCACATTACCCAAAACATTTATAGCAATTACTACATGTATCATTTTCCAATTCCAACCATATAACAATTTAACGAAGGAGAAACTTCGCCATGAATACTATGAGTAGAAACCAAGGACATATTTGTCCATATGCTACAGCGGAGTGTGTATCTCTCCCATAAAGTGAATGCTAGGATCCATTTTATTCAAACAAAACAAAAATAAAAACAAAACGACGCTCCAAGAAAAAGCACATAAGATGTGGCCGAATAAAAATGTAGTTTCAGGGGAGGAACCGGATAATTTGTTGATGAAGAAGGGGATGCCTTGGGCATCCCCAAGCTTAGACGCTTGAGTCTTCTTGATATATGCAGGGGTGAACCACCGGGTGCATCCCCAAGCTTAGAGCTTTTCACTCTCCTTGATCATGTTGCATCATACTCCTCTCTTGATCCTTGAAAACTTCCTCCACACCAAACTCGAAACAACTCATTAGAGGGTTAGTGCACAATATAAATTGACATATTCAGAGGTGACACACTCATTCTTAACACTTCTGGACATTGCATAATGCTACTGGACATTAGTGGATCAAAGAAATTCATCCAACATAGCGAAAGAGGCAATGCGAAATAAAAGGCAGAATCTGTCAAAACAGAACAGTTCGTATTGACGAATTTTAAAATGGCACCAGACTTGCTCAAATGAAAATGCTCAAATTGAATGAAAGTTGCGTACATATCTGAGGATCATGCTCGTAAATTGGCATAATTTTCTGAGCTTCCTGCAGGGCAGTGGGCTCAGATTCGTGACAGCAAAGAAATCTGGAACTGCGCAGTAATCCAAATCTAGTACTTACTTTTCTATCAACGGCTTAACTTGGCACAACAAAACTCAAAACTAAGATAAGGAGAGGTTGCTACAGTAGTAAACAACTTCCAAGACACAAAATAAAAACAAAGTACTGTAGGTAAAAACATGGGTTGTCTCCCATAAGCGCTTTTCTTTAACGCCTTTCAGCTAGGCGCAGAAAGTGTGTATCAAGTATTATCGAAGAGTGGTGCGTCAACATTACCTTGGGCTTTACCCTTACCTTTCTCATTGTTTTTCTTTCCCTTTGGTTTAGGAAATATACGAGTTTCTCCCGGTATAGAGGTGAATTTCAAAGTGCCTTCTCCAACATCAATGACTGCTCCTAATAGTTTCAAGCAGGGATCTTCCGAGTGTGAGTTTTCCCTGTTTCAACAACAAGATAATCAATAGATATTGTTCTTCCACAAATAGTTGTATGCACACCTGCGGCTATTCCTTTAGGGATTATAGTAGAGTTATCAATGAGAGTTATCTTTTCTCCTCCTTCCTCAACTCCCCAAAGTTTCAAAGATTTATAAATACTTTCGTGCATAAGGCAAAATTCATACATAATATCACAAGTAGGCATGGAGTGTTCGATCACCGATAAAAATTTTAACTGAAGGATCCCACAATGAGAGTTTAGAGTTCACTAAGACTTGTTCAAGACGATTACGAACGTGGCAATAGTTATCATTCAAGCGAGATGTACTTATCTCCGCAGTATTTAATCTACTATATATGCTAGCGAGGACCGAATCAAAGTTATTAGCTGAATCATATGATGCAACCAACTTCTTTATGGCATTAAAAGCTTGATCCCCATTGCAATGAAGGAAATCTCCTCCCACTAAAGTATCCAAAGCATATCTATAGCGAACCATAAGACCAAAATAAAAATTACTAAGGAGCAAACTTAGAGTCATTTGAGGTTCGGCTTCACGATAAGAAGTAAAAATTCTAGACCAAGCATCCTTAAAACTCTCCTCATCCCCTTGTTTAAAAGTGAAGACTAATTCTTCAGGCGAAGAAGTAACAAGTTCAGAGCTAGACATGGTAACAAAAGTAACTAAAAATTTTTTGTATTTTTAATATAGAGTGCAAAACAATAAAGCAAACTAGATAAAGTAAATGCAAGTAAACTAATTTTTTTGTGTTTTCGATATAGCAAACAAGATAGCAAATAAAGTAAAACTAGCAACTAATTTTTTTGTATTTTGATTTAGTGCAGCAAACAAAGTAGTAAATAAAATAAAGCAAGACAAAAACAAAGTAAAGAGATTGAGAAGTGGAGACTCCCTCGCAGCGTGTCTTGATCTCCCCGGCAACGGCGCCGTAAAATATGCTTGATGGCGTGTATTTCACACGTTCGTTGGGCAACCCCAAGAGGAAGGTATGATGAGCACAGCAGCAAGTTTTCCCTCGGAAAGAAACCAAGGTTTATCGAACCAGGAGGAGCCAAGAAGCACGTTGAAGGTTGATGGCGGCGGGATGTAGTGCGGCGCAACACCGGAGATTCCGGCGCCAACGTGGAACCCGCACAACACAACCAAGCTACTTTGCCCCAACGAAACAAGTGAGGTTGTCAATCTCACCGGCTTGCTGTAACAAAGGATTAACCGTATTGTGTGGAAGATGATTGTTTGCAGAGAAAACAAGTAGAAACAAGTATTGCAAGTAGATTGTATTTCAAGAAAGAGAATTGGACCGGGGTCCACAGCTCACTAGAGGTGTCTCTCCCATAAGACGAACAAGCATGTTGGGTGAACAAATTACAGCTTGGGCAATTGACAAATAAAGAGAGCATGACCATGCACATACATATCATGATGAGTATAGTGAGATTTAATTGGGCATTACGACAAAGTACATAGACCGCCATCCAACCGCATCTATGCCTAAAAAGTCCACCTTCAAAGTTATCATCCGAACCCCTCCAAGTATTAAGTTGCAAAGCAACAGACAATTGCATTAAGTATGGTGCGTAATGTAATCAACAACTACATCCTTAGACATAGCATCAATGTTTTATCCCTAGTGGCAACAAGCACAACACAACCTTAGAACTTTCTCATCATCGTCCTGGTGTCAATGCAGCATGAACCCACTATCGAGCATAAGTACTCCCTCTTGGAGTTAAAAGCATCTACTTGGCCAGAGCATCTACTAATAACGGAGAGCATGCAAGATCATAAACAACACATAAGCATAGCTTTGATAATCAACATAACAAGTATTCTCTATTCATCGGATCCCAACAAACGCAACATATAGAATTACATATAGATGATCTTGATCATGATAGGCAGCTCACAAGATCCGACAATGATAGCACAATGGGGAGAAGACAACCATCTAGCTACCGCTATGGACCCATAGTCCAGGGGTAGACTACTCACTCATCACTCCGGAGGCGACCATGGCGGTGTAGAGTCCTCCGGGAGATGATTCCCCTCTCCGGCAGGGTGCCGGAGGCGATCTCCGGGATCCCCCGAGATGGGATCGGCGGCGACGGCGTCTCGGCAATGTTTTCCGTATCGTGGCTCTCGGCATCGGGGGTTTCGTCACGGAGGCTATTTGTAGGCGGAAGGGCAGGTCAAGAGGCGGCGCAGGGGGCCCACACCACAGGCCGGCGCGGCCAAGGGGGGCCGCGCCGCCCTAGGGTTTGGCGCCCCGTGGCCCCTCTTCGTCTCTCCTTCGGACTTCCGGAAGCTTCGTGAGAAAATAGGCCTCTCGGGCTTTTATTTCGTCCAATTCCGAGAATATTTCTTTACTAGGATTTCTGAAACCAAAAACAGCAGAAAACAAAGAATCGGCACTTCGGCATCTTGTTAATAGGTTAGTTCCAGAAAATGCACGAATATGATATAAAGTGTGCATAAAACATGTAGATAACATCAATAATGTGGCATGGAACACAAGAAATTATCGATACGTTGGAGACGTATCACTCTTGGAGGCCCAACACTGTCTACAGGAAAAGGAGGGGGAAGTAGACATCAAGCTATTTTCTGGCGCCGTTGCCGGGGAGGAAAGGTAAAAGGTACTCACACTCCGGATCTCGGCTACCAAGCTATTTTTCGGCGCATTGTAAGTACTCAAAGCTATTTCCTTTAGATCCTGCAATTGCATCTTTTTGTTTCTTGTTTACACTAGTTTGGCATAATGGACAAGAATGAGCTTCTTATGCTATTTCCTGATTTAAAACATGGATTGTTTGATGCGAAAATTAAAAAACCTATGGAATCTTATTTGCATGCTGGTAGTAATATTAGTATGAACGCTTTGAACACCATTGTTGATAATAATATAGAAAGTTCTAAGCTTGGGGAAGCTGGTTTTCATGATCTTTTTAGTCCCCCAAGCATTGAGGAGAAAATTTTCTTTGATGATACTTTGCCTCCTATTTATGATGATTATAATGATAGTGGTCTTTTGGTGCCACCTACTATGAAGAGTAAATTTTGTTGTGATTATACTATGCCTCCTACACTTGATGAGAATAATAATGATAGCTACTTTGTTGAATTTGCTCCCACTACAACTAATAAAATTGATTATGCTTATGTGGAGAGTAATAATTTTATGCATGAGACTCATGATAAGAATGCTTTATGTGATAGTTATATTGTTGAGTTTGCTCATGATGCTACTGAAAGTTATTATGAGAGAGGAAAATATGGTTGTAGAAATTTTCATGTTACTAAAACACCTCTCTATGTGCTGAAATTTTTGAAGCTATACTTGTTTTATCTTCCTATGCTTGTTACTTTGCTCTTCATGAACTTGTTTATTTACAAGATTCCTATGCATAGGAAGCATGTTAGACTTAAATGTGTTTTGAATTTGCCTTTTGATGCTCTCTTTTGCTTCAAATACTATTTCTTGCGAGTGCATCATTAAAACTGCTGAGCCCATCTTAATGGCTATAAAGAAAGAACTTCTTGGGAGATAACCCATGTGTTATTTTGCTACAGTAATTTGTTTTTATTTTGTGTCTTGGAAGTTGTTTACTACTGTAGCAACCTCCCCTTATCTTAGTTTTATGTTTTATTGTGCCAAGTGAAGCCTCTAATCGAAGGTTGATACTAGATTTGGATTTCTGCGCAGAAACAGATTTCTATCTGCAACGAATCTGGGCTTTTTTCTCTGTAGAAAAATCATAAAAATATGCGAATTTACGTGCGTGTTCCTCAGATATGTACGCAACTTTCATTAGTTTTGAGTTTTCTGATTTGAGCAACGGAAGTATTTATTAGAAATTCGTCTTTATGGACTGTTCTGTTTTGACAGATTCTGCCTTTTATTTCGCATTGCTTCTTTCGCTGTGTTGGGTGGATTTCTTTGTTCCATTACCTTCCAGTAGCTTTGAGCAATGTCTAGAAGTGTTAAGAATGATTGTGTCACCTCTGAACATGTGAGTTTTTGATTATGTACTAACCCCTCTAATGAAGTTTATGAGAAGTTTGGTGTGAAGGAAGTTTTCAAGGGTCAAGAGAGGAGGATGATATACTATGATCAAGAAGAGTGAAAGCTCTAAGCTTGGGGATGCACCGATGGTTCACCCCTGCATATATCAAGAAGACTCAAGCGTCTAAGCTTGGGGATGCCCAAGGCATCCCCTTCTTCATCGACAAATTATCGAGTTCCTTCTCTTGAAACTATATTTTTATTCGGTCACATCTTATGTGCTTTACTTGGAGCGTCTGTATGCTTTTATTTTTGTTTGTGTTTGAATAAACTGGATTACATCATGCTTTTGTGGGAGAGAGACACGCTCCGCTGTTGCATATGAACACATGTGTTCTTAGCTTTTAGTATTCATGGCGAAGTTTCTCCTTCGTTAAATTGTTATATGGTTGGAATTGGAAAATGATACATGTAGTAATTGCTATAAATGTCTTGGGTAATGTGATACTTGGCAATTGTTGTGCTCATGTTTAAGCTCTTGCATCATAAGCTTTGCACCCATTAATGAAGAAATACATAGAGCATGCTAAAATTTGGTTTGCATATTTGGTCTCTCTAAGGTCTAGATAATTTATAGTATTGGGTTTGAACAACAAGGAAGACGGTGTAGAGTCTTATAATGTTTACAATATGTCTTTTATGTGAGTTTTGCTGTACCGGTTCATCCTTGTGTTTGTTTCAAACAACCTTGCTAGCCTAAACCTTGTATCGAGAGGGAATACTTCTCATGCATCCAAATACTTGAGCCAACCACTATGCCATTTGTGTCCACCATACCTACCTACTGCATGGTATTTCTCCGCCATTCCAAAGTAAATTGCTTGAGTGCTACCTTTAAATTTCCACTCTTCACCTTTACAATATATAGCTCATGGGACAAATAGCCTAAAAACTATTGTGGTATTGAATATGTACTTATGCACTTTATCTCTTATTAAGTTGCTTGTTGTGCGATAACCATGTTCACTGGGGACGCCATCAACTATTCTTTGTTGAATTTCATGTGAGTTGCTATGCATGTTCGTCTTGTCCGAAGTAAGAGCGATCTACCACCTTATGGTTAAGCATGCATATTGTTAGAGAAGAACATTGGGCCGCTAACTAAAGCCATGATCCATGGTGGAAGTTTCAGCTTTTGGACATATATCCTCAATCTCATATGAGAAAATTATTAATTGTTGTTACATGCTTATGCATAAAAGAGGAGTCCATTATCTGTTGTCTATGTTGTCCCGGTATGGATGTCTAAGTTGAGAATAATCAATAGCGAGAAATCCAATGGGAGCTTTCTCCTTAGACCTTTGTACAAAGCGGCATAGAGGTACCCCTTTGTGACACTTGGTTAAAACATGTGCATTGCGATGATCCGGTAGTCCAAGCTAATTAGGACAAGGTGCGGGCACTATTAGTATACTATGCATGAGGCTTGCAACTTGTAAGATATAATTTACATGATACATATGCTTTATTACTACCGTTGACAAAATTGTTTCATGTTTTCAAAATCAAAGCTCTAGCACAAATATAGCAATCGATGCTTTTCCTCTATGGAGGACCATTCTTTTACTTTTATTGTTGAGTCAGTTCACCTATTTCTCTCCACCTCAAGAAGCAAACACTTGTGTGAACTGTGCATTGATTCCTACATACTTGCATATTGCACTTATTATATTACTCTATGTTGACAATATCCATGAGATATACATGTTACAAGTTGAAAGCAACCGCTGAAACTTAATCTTCCTTTGTGTTGCTTCAATACCTTTACTTTGATTTATTGCTTTATGAGTTAACTCTTATGCAAGACTTATTGATGCTTGTCTTGAAGTACTATTCATGAAAAGTCTTTGCTATATGATTCACTTGTTTACTCATGTCATATACATTGTTTTGATCGCTGCATTCACTACATATGCTTTACAAATAGTATGATCAAGGTTATGATGGCATGTCACTCCGTAAATTATCTTTGTTATCGTTTTACCCGCTCGGGACGAGCAGAACTAAGCTTGGGGATGCCGATACGTCTCCGACGTATCGATAATTTCTTATGTTCCATGCCACATTATTGATGTTATCTACATGTTTTATGCACACTTTATGTCATATTCGTGCATTTTCTAGAACTAACCTATTAACAAGATGCCGAAGTGCCGCTTGTCGTTTTCTGCTGTTTTTGGTTTCAGAAATCCTAGTAACGAAATATTCTCGGAATCAGACGAAATCAACGCCCAGGTTCCTATTTTCACCGGAAGCATCCAGAACACCCGAGAGCCGCCAGAGGGAAGCCCTGGGGGCCCCACACCACACCCTGGCACGGCCAGAGGGGGGCCGCGCCGCCCTATAGTGTGGGCCCCCCAGGCCCCCTCCGAGGCTGCCCTTCCGCCTATTTAAAGCCTCCGTCGCGAAAACCCTGATACGTTCGACGAAACCCACAGAAACCTTCCAGAGCCGCCGCCATCGCGAGGCCAAGATCTGGGGGACAGGAGTCTCTATTCCGGCACGCCGCCGGAACGGGGAAGTGCCCCCGGAAGGCTCCTACATCGACACCGCTGCCATCTCCACCGCCATCTTCATCACCGCTGCTGCTCCCATGAGGAGGGAGTAGTTCTCCATCGAGGCTCGGGGCTGTACCGGTAGCTATGTGGTTCATCTCTCTCCTATGTACTTCAATACAATAATCTGATGAGCTGCCTTACATGATTGAGATTCATATGATGATGCTTGTAATCTAGATGTCGTTATGCTAGTCAAGTGAATTTTACTTATGTGATCTCCGGAGACTCCTTGTCCCACGTGTGTAAAGGTGACAGTGTGTGCACCGTGTGGGTCTCTTAGGCTATATTTCACAGAATACTTATTCTCTATTATGAAGAGCATAGTGAGGTGCTTATTTATATCTCTTTATGATTGCAATGTGTTTTGTATCACAATTTATCTATGTGCTACTCTAGCAATGTTATTAAAGTAGTTTTATTCCTCCTGCACGGTGTAATGGTGACAAGTGTGTGCATCCGTGTTAGTACTTGGTTTATGCTATGATCATGATCTCTTGTAGATTGCGAAGTTAACTATTGCTATGATAGTATTGATGTGATCTATTCCTCCTTTCTTAGCATGAAGGTGACGAGTGTGCATGCTACGTTAGTACTTGGTTTAGTCGTATTGATCTATCTTACACTCTAAGGTTACTTAAATATGAACATTGAATTGTGGAGCTTGTTAACTCGGCATTGAGGGTTCGTGTAATCCTACGCAATGTGTTCATCATCCAACAAGAGTGTAGAGTATGCATTTATCTATTCTGTTATGTGATCAATGTTGAGAGTGTCCACTAGTGAAAGTCTAATCCCTAGGCCTTGTTCCTAAATACTGCTATCGCTGCTTGTTTACTATTTTACTGCGTTACTACTCCTGCAATACTACCACCATCAACTACACGCCTGACAAGCTATTTTCCGGCACCGTTGCTACTGCTCATACTTATTCATACCACCTGTATTTCACTATCTCTTCGCCGAACTAGTGCACCTATTAGGTGTGTTGGGGACACAAGAGACTTCTTGCTTTGTGGTTGCAGGGTTGCATGAGAGGGATATCTTTGACCTTTTCCTCCCTGAGTTCGATAAACCTTGGGTGATCCACTTAAGGGAAAACATGCTGCTGTTCTACAAACCTCTGCTCTTGGAGGCCCAACACTGTCTACAGGAAAAGGAGGGGGAAGTAGACATCACCCAAGTTGAATATTTAGAACAAATTCCCCCATAATATATGCATGTGTGAATGAACTTGAATTTCATTGCATATACCGGCAATTAAAGCCTAGCGGAGTATCCTCTAAATATTCAACCATGCAAAGCAACACATGCAAGGCATCGAAACCCTCCAAACTTCTCCCCCATTGGCATTAATTGCCAAAATGGACGAAAGGTTTGGAAGGCCAATATAGTGAGCGTTCCTCCATAAGTTGTGCATTTCTCATAATTGTGAGTGAAATCAAATGCACATATTCAATGACGAATATTCGGAGGAAATCAAACTATATTGATGATCAAAGATTGCAAGAGGATATGAATGTGAGACACTATGAAGCAAGCAATCAATGAACCAACACTATGCTCTAAGTAATTATGTGAAAGCTCGCCAAAGTTTGTGCACAAGATAAACAATTTGCATTGAAGAAAAAGATGCACAAGCATGGCATCATTACTCCCACAAGACCACTCAAAGCATGTGCCAAACTCAACTATGAGTGCTTGAAGATGCAAATGATATAAAATGAGCACTCATAGCCAAGTTCTTTGTGAAGTCATTAAAGAGTGAAATAAGAATGAAGGAATAGACTCCAACAAAGAGGGATATCAAAAGATATGCACCATCTCTTATGTGTATAAGTTTCTCTAAGTGGACAACATCACGGAGACGTTTATTCACAAAGAAACATGCACACACAAGATAGGTACAAGAGAGATAGAGCAAGATATCCAAACAAGTATGCTCAAGGACTTATCTCATGTTAAGAATCTAAACCAAATATAAGAAATGAGATAACCCACTCCCAAAGAAAGCAAGGTTCGAATAAACCAAACCCTCAACACTTTTCATGATGGCACAAAAGTACCGAAAAGAAAAGGTTTGTCTTCCAAGGTCAAAATCTTGAAATAAGGAAGTGTTCTAGCAAACATAGGAGTAGGGATGGCAATGGGTACCCATGAACCGCGTACCCGCCGGGAAAAAACCCAATAGGAATACGGGTATGGGACAAAATATTACCCATGGGTTTGTAAACGGGAAAATATCATACCCATCGGGTAGAGAGGGTACGGGTATGGGATTGTACAACCCATACCCGCGTACCCATTTACCCATATAAATTTGACAAGTGGGCAGCAGTAATGTTTTGAACTACTTACTTTTCCCCTAACCACGCCTTCACATTGCTTGGTTGAACCTCACGCTTTCTGATCTGACAATCGCTAATAGGTTAGTGAGGATTAGACCATTATTTAGGATCAGTTTACCTCATTTCGTATTTTTTTGAACAACTTGATACGTTGTAAGCGCAGGTATATTTTACCCGCGGGTACCCATTTACCCTGCCGGGTGACGGGTATGGAAAAAACTTGTACCCGTTCGCGGGTATGGGTACGGGTGACGGGTAAGATTGAAGGCGACGGGTACGGGTATGGGATGACTTTACCCGTACCCATACCCTGCGGGTGCCATCCCTACATAGGAGAGCTCCCCCAAAATTAGTGCACCATTTAGAATTTTGCATTTGAATACAAAATGCACAAATGCGGGATTTGCTCAATCATGTTTGTCAAAACACCAACAAGGTTCAAGTGAAATAAGGAGATCCAAAAGAAACAAGGAAGACAAATGGGAGTCTAACCCACAAGGACAAGTTCTTGGCAAGAAATGAAGCAATTTAGCACAAGAGCCAAGTGTGAGGATGATCCGGAACAATACTACACAATTTATTACCAATTGTCAAAAGACAAGAGGTGTATAGGAAATTTCCATATGTAGTTTGTGAGTATGTCCAAGATTATCTTCACAACAAGAAAGCAAATGGTAAAGTGGGATTTGTTTGAGCACACATGTCACATAGGAACAAGATAATCTATAATATCAACTCTATGTGACACAACCTCAAATGTTCACATTTTCTAGGTTTGTAAAATGCACACGGCACAATACTCCCCCATAATGTGATAAAGACATTTTCCGTTCAAGAGGCAAATAAGAACCAAGTGAGATAATTAATGGACATTATAGGATTTTAATTCATCATGTCACACATTTTAGGATTGTGAAATGCACGGAGCATATCACTCCCCCAAAATGGGATAGTCCATTAATTTCTCACATGAGCCAACAACTAAGATATGAACAAGATGCAATAGGCTCAACAAAGAACAATTGTACATGGTGTGCCACCCAACGTAAAAAAAAGAAACAAGATAAGCAAGTAGGAAGCACAACATACACAATCACATGCAAGGCACAAAACCAACACATGTAAAAGGGGAGCGAGTAACTTTCAATGTAAAGGAGTTGAGGACTCGTTACCGCAAAGAGGAGCATGGGTAAAGAAAGAACGGTATAGTACTTGACTTGAGGAAGTGAAAATGATGAAGATCCCCTAAGTCTTCATGAGCTAGTCAAGCCTCCATGCCCTCCACGTGTGCCTATTGATCAAGTTCTGGCTTGTTGGTCCCCAACAAAGCTGGATCCTAAGAAGTTAGTCACAATAGGCTTGGCAACCCAAATGGTTCTTTTTGCGAAACCACATTGAGTGCCAACATATTTGGCAAACACATCGCCAACCTTATCCTTATGTAGAGAGTAAGCACCATGGATCAAGATAGGGTTGGATGAGTTACCACTAGTGCAAGAGGAGGAGATGTGGCCCTTCTCACGGCATATGTAGCATCTTCTTCTCCTTCCTTTCTTCTCACTTGATTTCTCCGCAACGGGAGCCTTGGCTTGATCCTTCTCGGGTAGCGGCCCTTCTTTAAGTTGAAGTAGACCTTGAGCTTGGCCTTGAGGTAGACCATGAGCTCCATCTTGAGGCCGCTTCCCTTGTTTCTTCTCGCCAAGTGGTTTCTTCTTCAAGGGGCACAATCTAACATGATGTCCTTCAATCTTGCACTTGAAGCACACAATCTTGGCGGGGTCCTTCACATGCCCTTGGCCCTTCTTCCGCTTGTGCGAGGTGGACTTGTTCTTGTTGTTGGAGTTGAATCCAAGTCCACTCTTGTCATTGGGGAATTGCTTCCCCTCATGACCCTTTACCAAGTCCTTCTTAAAAGAAGAGACTTGGGCCTGGAGCTCTTCGATTTCCCCTACATGGTTAGTAACAACACAAGTACTAGAGGAAGCGGAAGCTTTATTGTTAGAGCAACAAGGCAAGGTATGTAATTCACCACAAGATATAGCAATTGCATGGGTGGGTGATTTACTAGCACTAGTACAAGGAATTGTAGAACAAGGCATAGAAGGTAGTTCACCACAAGATAAGTCAATAGCATGAATGGGTGAACTAAAAGCACTAGCACATGGAAAAATAGCATTTTGAGAGGTAGTGCTAGTACTCACATGAGGCACATAAGATTTTACCTTTGTCATGATAGCCTCATGAGCTAACTTTAGCAAATCATGAGAGACTAGAAGATCATCATGGGAGCTAGAAAGCTTTCCATGACTTTCTTCCAATTTCTCATAATTGCTTGTTAGCAAAGCAAGTTGAGCCCTTAGCTCAACATTCTCCTTCAAGATGGAAGAAGCTTCACAAGAGGTAGAGTTAGTAGCACAAGCATTATCAATTATAGCACAAGGAGAAGGCAACCTAGCAAGCTCTATTTGGTTGAGAGCCTCAAATTGCTCAAGTGACTCGGTGAGAAGCTCACAATCCTCAAGGAGTTTACCATGGACAATTACTAGCTCATCATATTTAATTTGTAAATCATGTGCCACCTCTAAAGCTCTATCACGAGATTCCTTTACCCTACATATCTTTAGAGCAAAGTTCTCTTCAAGAGTTTCATTGGTGGTTTGTTGTTCTTTAAGAGCTTCTTTAAGAGTTGCAGTCTCAATTGCATCCTCGCGCTCATACTCTTCCTTTTTCTCAATAAGTTTTGTGCTCTTAATGGAAAAATTGAAGATTTTCATGAAGTTAGAGCGAGCAAGTTTTTTCTTAGGAAGAGCATGATAAACCGGCTTTCCCAACTTGTTTAAGGAAGCAACATTAAGTCCTTCCATATCATCATCCTCATCATCACTAGATAGATAGGGTTCCAAGGAAGGAGATATCTTAGAAGCCTTAGCCATAAGGCAAGTGTAGGAACCGTGCAATGATGAAGAAGATGAATTCCTTGAAGCTCCATCCAAGATCTTATCTTGGCCCATAGTATCTTTGGTTTCCTCTACATTGTTAGCACAAATACTAGAGGAGAGCAAAGTATCTTCATTATGGCAACAACACAAGAGAAGCATATCATCATGGGATGAAGATATGCAAGGACTATCAACACTAGCATGTAAATCATTTATAGTGCTACAAGTGTTAAAGTCCAAAGATGAGACATTGCAATGGGATAGAGATGAAGAATCATCAAAAGAGCGCTCACCATCAACAATGCAATGTTCATCACCACTCACCATACCATTACCTTGTGTCTTACCACACGTTGGTGAAGTGGAAGGAGCGTGATCATCCTCAATGGTCTTGGATCCACCATTTGTATCTCGAAGCTTTGTCCAAACCTCATGAGCACTCCGGAAATGTGCAATGGAGGAAATCACTACATGACTCACAACACGGCAAAGGACTTTAGTAGCTTGAGCATCTAGATAAGAGTTTTTCTTCTCCTCAAAAGTTGGATTTTGTGGATCCTTGGGAGGAGAAAAACCCATATCAAGAATTCGCTCCACATGTGGGTGCATGTCCCTAAAATAATCAAGCATGTAGAATTTCCAAGCATCATAATTAGTGCCATCAAATGTATAGGGAGAAAAGTGCACTAATCCTCTAGCCGACGTCATACTCTCTAGGCGGTGAAGCCCAACAAGATAAGAGAGCCCTAGCTCTGATACTAATTGAATGTTCTAGGACGTCGCCTAGAGGGGGGGGTGAATTGGCGGTGTATAAAAACTTCTACTAGAGAGCTAAACTAGGCGGAATAAAACTACAAGTGTTTACTAGTTTAGCTCAAGGCCTATCAACTAGGGGTTTGCCTAAGTGCTCCAACAACCTATGCTAGCATGATGAGCAACAAGGTAATAACAATATAGGCATAGCATCAAGCATGATAGATATCACAATGTAAAGCGCATAGGTAAAGGAGCTCGGGTTGAGAAGTAACCGGTGCACGAGGAGACGACGATGTATCCCGAAGTTCACACCCAAGGGTGCTACGTCTCCGTTGGAGCGGTGTGGAGGCACGAGGCACTCCAAGAAGCCAACTAGGGCCACCGTATTCTCCTCGAGCCTTTCCACCAAAGGAAAGCCTCGATCCACTAAGGGACCCTTGAGGCAAACTCCCAAGTATCAAGCTTGAGGCAACTCCACAACGAGGAGGCTCTCAAGTACACGGCCACACGAGGCTTACAACACACCACCAAGGAAACCAACTCCACCAAGGATGCTATGCGCCACACGAGGCTAACACACTCCACCTAGGAAACCAACTCCACCAAGGATGCAACGCGCCACAAGAGGCTAACACACTCCACCAAGGAAACCAACTCCACCAAGGATGCAACGCGCCACAAGAGGCTAACACACTCCACCGAGGAAACCAACTCAACCAAGGATGCAACGCGCCACAAGAGGCAGGATGGCCACTAAGGCAAGAACACCACTAAGGAGGAACACACACACCCTACGAGATCGAAACCCCGGAGAGAGCGCAAACCGATGCACCTAATGCAATGGCTAAGAACACCACTAGGATGCCCAAGTTCTTCTCTCCCAAATTCCAACAAAGCTAGAAGAAGCTATTGGGGGAATAAGGGAGGAAGAACAAAGTGAGGAGAAACACCAAGAAACTCCAAGATCTAGATCTAGCAAGATCCCTTCACTTAGAGAGGGATTCAATTGGTGAAGCTCTAGATCTAGATCTCCTCTCTCCTTTCCCCCAAAAATATGCAACAAATAGTGGGGAAATCAAGAGGAGGAAGCAAGAACCCAAGGTTAACAATGGAGGAGAGAGAATGGAGGGGAAGGGTTAGTTGGGCCGGAGGTGGAAGAGGAGTATAAATAGAGGCTCCAAAATATAGCTGTTGGGGGCTAGAAAAACGGTCAGATTCGCGTAAAAGCGGTACTACCGCTGTGCAAAGCGGTACTACCGTTTTGCCCAAAAACAGATCTGGAAAACGGTCCAAAACCGGTAGTACCGCTCTGCGGAGCGGTACTACCGCTTGTGTAAATCACAGAGCAAAACACAAGGCAGAGCAGCGGCGTGAGCGGATGTGGGCGCGCGCAGCACGCGGGCGGGCGTGTGAACGCTTGGGCGAGGAAGCCAGGCAAGCGCGTGGGGCCGGCGGCTGGTGGCTCTCCCGCGCGTGGGATCGAGCGCGGGTCAACGCGCCCACCACGCTCGATCGAGCGGAGCTGCAGCGAGCGAGGATGTGGCGGCTTGCTGGGCTGGCGAGGGCGGTGCGGCCCAAGACGGGCTGGGGCAGGCGAGGCCCATGCGAGAGGCGGAGGGAGAGCGGTGGTGGGCCGGACTGGTGGGCGAGGCCCACGCGGGTGGAGGCTGGGGAAGAAAAAAGGAAAAAGAAAATAAAGAGAGTTGGGCCGGTAGTACCGGCCAGGTACCGGGCCGGTACCGGCCTGGTACCGCTTGCGATCCAGTATACAAAACTGCGCGTGCGGTATCTAGACCGGTACCGCTCGCGGTAGTACCGCCCGGCCCAACAACGTTTATTTTCGTTTTCTTTTTTATCTGCAACACGGAAAACAAAATATCTCGGGCTAGGAAACTCGAAATGCAGTGAAACCAATTTTGTTGGAAAGAGGACGACAAGAGCTACCTTCTCACATTATGAAATCATGCAAAAGAGTAGATGATGATTTTCTCATGGTCATAGAGGTGTAACCTCTCAATACGGTATATCGGGAAAATCATCACTCTCGCATATGCAACATGCGATGCAACCGAAATCCGTTTCATGCATAAGAACCAAGAAGAACCAAGAACGCGATGCAATGCATGCAAGGTTTGAGTTCTCTCTGATGATACGACCCACTATCCTATCGAGCACAAACCTAGTCATTGCGCGTTCTTCTCGAGTTGCCAAGCTCCGTCTTCACCCTTGTCCATGCCACCATCTTCCTCCAACATACACGCCACCGTCTTCTTTCATCTTTTACGCACGCCACCGTCTTCATTCATCTTCAACGTCGTCTTCTCTCTTCATCTTCTACGCCGTCTTCTCTCTTCATCTTCAACACCGTCTTTGTCTCTCTTCGACACCATCTTCATCATTGTACTCCGTCTTCTCCATCTTACAACCTTGAGTCCAACATGACTATGGACTTGACCTAAGATTGATTCTCAATGCAACCGTTAGTCCATAGGGATTGTCATCAATTACCAAAACCACACATGGGGTAAAGGACTTGTTATTACAACGGTCGAAGGGAAAATTCCTGTCGCCCATGAAGCCCGCCCTCCTCCTCCGATCCCTCTCGGTCGAGAGATAGGTACGCCAACTTTCAGAGTCGATGGCGTACGCCGGATCGGCGCGGAGGTCCGGCGGCAGGTACCGCCTCCTTCGCCGGATCTCCGCGGTCCGATCTGGCTCGCGCGTAGGGATGGGAGGGATGGGCACCCGGCGGCAGGTGAGCCGCCAGCCGCTAGGCAATTGCACGCCCGACCAGGCCTCACACGACATCCATTTCCTGTCCATCAGCCTCCGCAGTGTGACGGGCAGCGACACCCTCTATGTCCGCTCCCACTTCTTGGTGCCGCTGCCGGACGCCTCGAAGTCGTTCTTCTTCTTCCCCATGGCGCTGCGGCGGTGGTGGAGCGAGTGGAGGTGTGGGCGAAGGAGAAACGGGGCCGGTGGGCTTTTAAGGCCGGCCGCGCGCGGGATACGATGCCATTGAAGGCGGCGCAGAAGCCCAGCCGCCGCCCGCTAGTGCGCGCGCAGAACAGGCAGCCGTGCCATTGATGGCGAAGGATACGGCGCAGACGCGAAAGCACTGACCGCGGAAGCGATGGCCGCTGAAGCGATGCCCTCGATGCAGGCTCGCTGCCAGGCGGGCCCGATGGAGACGCGAGCGGACACTTTGCGCGTCCGCAGAGACGCAAACCTAGGCGGACGGTCCGGTCACTTTGCGTCGCGCCGCTAGAGGTGATGCCAGACGCATTTTCGGTCACGGGGAACGCAGGTCGCTCAGCGTCCTTTTACGTCGCGCCACTCGAGATGCCCTTAGTCTACAAGCTAATTAGTACATCTAAGTTACTAGTAGTAACATACGCCACTACTCCATGTTACTTCCACCATGATTAGTCTAAGGTGGATTTTTAGTAAAGTAATAAAAGACCACGCGCATCGATCGATGCATCGATGCAGATGCTAGGGTGGAGTCTCCATTTCGAAAAAAATATGAAGAATGACTACAAGTATGTGTGCATGTAATTTCTGAGACTAAAGTTACATATACTGTGATATGTGCGAAAAAATCACAAAATTATTCAATATGCATACCAAGTTACAATTTTAAGCTTAAATATAATCAGTCCTGATTCGTGCAAAAAAATATGAAATGATCTAGGCTAGATACTAAGTTATATAATTTAAAAAGCAGAAATGCACTTTTGATCTCAGGTGCATGTGCTCTATTTATCCAAAAGATGAGTTTCAGAATGTTAAAAAAATCAGGAAAAAAGTTTGGCCTGTATATCTCCATGGTATTTGTACGCACACAATGTTTCGGTAAAAATTGATATTTTTTATGACCTGTGAAAAATGGACAAAAGTTGTCTCGAGAAATGCGTTATTTTAGCATTGAAATTTGTCTTTCTTTACTTGGCTGCACAATAAGTCGATTTTTGTGAAAACAACTTTGTGAGCAACGTAGGATGTGCACACATACATGCAACATTTTGTTCTGATTTTGTAAATATATATATATATATATATATTTGAAATGTATATCAAAATAAGGGGGCATATGCACATGGGAGCCAAAACGCCACCCAAGCCCCCTGACCCAGGTGAGCAGCCGCCTGCGATTTACACAAAAATAACCTAAAAGTGAAAGAAAAGTATAAACTAATCCTCCGGGCAAACAATTTCACCCATCTAACCCTTTTGTGTGGCGCCCCTCTCATGGGCGCCACAAATGACTGTGTGGCGCCCGTGCCTGCGGCGCCACTCTCCCAGCCGACGTGACGCCCTCGACGCTGAGCTGGTGCGCCGATCCGACGTGGCAGGATGTGTGGCGCCGCTCCCATCGGCGCCACACTGTGAACCTGTGGCGCCGCTCGGAAGGGCGCCACACATCCACTTAAGTGTGGCGCCCGCGCCCGCCCCAGCCCGAGCTCTCCTCTTCTTCTCTGTTCTTTTCTTCTCTGCAAGCAAGAAACCGCCGCCGCCGCCCGCCTCACCTTCGTCCCCCCACCAAATCCACCAAGGATTCGTCAGATCTGGCCGGCCAACTCCTTCCTCATCCATTCCTCAAGGTATTCCCCTTCGATCCCCTCCGATTCATCCACTAATGTTGGTGGATTTGGTAGATTTGGATATGAACCCTAGACATGGAAATTTATGTTGGTGGATTTGGATATGAACCATAGATATGGAAATTAATGTTGGTGGAATCTACATTGTAGTCTATGTGTTTGAACCAAAGATTTGTTTGAACCCTAGGTATGAAATTTTACATGTATGTGTTCAAACCCTATGGATGTATGTGTTGAAATGTCTAATATTTGCCTAGCAAATGCATTCAAATGTGTTATGTATGCCTAGTATTTGTGATGGAATAACTCATATTTGTTAGGAATGACTCATAATATGGTGTTTTATCCATAGATATGAATATATATGTATGTATATGATGTATGTGTGATGGATTATTTGGATATATTCTCATGTATGTGTTGCTCATATGAATGGCTCATAATATGGTGTATTTGTGTAAACATGTAGGATGGTGTGACTCCTAGATCAAGAGTATGACATGGATCACCGGGCTTTTCATATGATGGAGAGGACAACGGATCTTCACCCTTTGAAGATTAGTTACCATGGCACAGTGGATATACCGTATGACGAGAGGTACACAGAGTTCATCGAGCCTACCGGTCTTCTCCTGTTCATATCGCTTGTAAGCCGTGGGGGGCCGAACATGAACGCCGCGGCACTCACCGCCCTTGTCGACCGGTGGAGGCCGGAGACGCACACATTTCACTTGAGGGCCGGTGAGATGACCCCTACTCTTCAGGATGTTTCCATGATCCTTGGACTTCCTATTCAGGACGAGCCACTGTGTATGAACACAGCTTCTGATGGGTGGCGCCAACAGATGGAGACGCTTATTGGCATGGCTCTCCGGCACCAGCTTCTATGTTCTATGTGTATGAAATTGCTACTGTTGTGTTGAAAACTGGTTAACTAAGGCAAGATTTTTCATGGTTTTAACACAAGTCAACAAGTGGCGCCGCACACGCTGGCGCCACACCTCACTATGTGGCGCCCATGGCATCGGCGCCACATATGTTGTTTATGAGTCGAAAACATCTAGGGGCTCCGGATGTCTGAGACTTAGCCATTTTGGCGAGGCTCTATGTGTGGCGCCCATGGGCGCCACACATAGAGCCTCGCCAAAACGGTTAAGTCCCAGACGTCCGGAGCCCCTGGATGTTTTGGGCAATTACAAGTGCATGTGTGGCGCCCATGGGAGGGGCGCCACACTTCCTGCCACGTCGGATCGGCGCACCAGCTCAGCGTCGAGGGCGCCACGTTGGCTGGGAGAGCGGCGCCGAAGGCACGGGCGCCACTCGGGCATGTGTGGCGCCCATGAGAGGGGCGCCACACAAAAAGGTTAGATGGGTGAAATAGTTTGCCCGGAGGGTCAGTCTGTGCTATAGTTGCAACAAAGGGTTATTTTTGTGTAAATCGACGCAGCCGCCATCGTTGCCACGAGATCTAGGCGCGCATGGCCCATATCTGTTCACAACACGTGCAACCAACTCAGCAGGAAGCTTCCAACACCTGCCGCCGCCTCCTTACACCACCGAGATCCGGATCGAAGCACAAAAGGAGCGCCGCCAAACGACGTTTACCGCCACCAACCAGCCATTGTAGCTACGGAAGCCGCACCGGCTCCATCACCGCAGCACCATTCCACCACCTCCTACATCACCGTCATCCCTGGATCCGCCCGTACCTGCCACCGCAGACCACCACGAATCCACATCTCGGACATGGAGGGCCGCCCCATGCCACGCTTGGTTCCATGTTGGAAGGAGGAGAGGCCTCACCACAGCCAGCGCCTACAGGCTTCGCCCATCTCCGCTCTCCGGAAACAAGGAAAGGAGGTGGAGGAGAAGGGAGGGTCGGAGACCTGGCGGCGCTAGGGTTCCTCCGAGGGGATCGCGGGGAGTGTCGAGGGGGTAGAAGTTGTCTTTCTAGTCCAGTCATGTTATGCGGGCCTCGTTTAATTAATTATGAATGACATTGGAAATTACATTAGTGCTAGTAGCTACTATGTTAAACAAGCAAGTTTAAAATGCTACTTAGTATCAATTAGCTAGTCCTGAACTTGTAATGTGATTTGTTGCAGTGTACTAGATAGTATGTTTGGAGTTTTGCATGATGCAACAAGTCACATGTAGCTAGCCAAGCCCGGAACAACTGTTGATTTTGTTGCTAGGTGGCTGTGAATCTATGGCTGCAATCAATCAGTTTTTATGCTCTGCATTTAAGTTTGTGTAAATAGATATAATTTGCAGACCATCTAACTAATCAATACTTGGAAAGTAATCCTCTAATTGGAGTCAACTTCTTCGACGGACTAAGCATTACAGATCAATGTAAGGCAAAATCTCTGCGCGCCATCCAAGAGCTCCACGAAAACCTTGACATCCGCCAGGATGACCAACCAATCTTCGTCAACGGCGAGGCCAATGGCATCGACGAGGCGCCTTGCCGCTCCTAGGTGGCCACGGGACGATGCCACCGTGTGGTATGCATTGCTAGCTCTCTATCCGCGCGCGCCATGGGTCGAGCTCGCATCTCTAGCGCATGCTCCGGAACGCGAGGAGCTCCACCGTACCTAGAGCGGCATGCTCCGGAACGAGAGGAGCTCCACCGTACCTAGGGCGGAGACCATGAAAGCGATTAGCTTGGAAGGGAAATAAATTTTGTACCCGGGGCAAATTCAGTAAAACAATTTACTCTAAAATTTTATAGCCATATATAACTTACTTTATTATACTATTTTTAATTGCTTACTCATTACACGGTGAGTGTAGTTAATCAAATATTAAATGTTACTAATATTAATTTATCATTTTATTACAATATACATCAACTATTACAATTAGTTGTGCTAAACAAATGTATTTTAAAACAAAACAATGTTATTTCTACTTTACATTGACATATTGTATGCACCTTATTAATTGCATCTACATTAATTTTCAAATATCTTTAACTATCTGTTAGATATATCTATTCGATAATAAATATCTCAGTATTGGATGATATCTCAGTAGGGAGATTTCTAGGTTACCATCATGTAACAAAATTTATAGAAACTTTTGAATTAAAATTGGACCTTTTTCTTTGATTGTCTACCGGTTTTTTCGTTGTCACATTTTTGTTCCTTGTTAGAGCATGCTCAATAATAATCCGACAATGCATGCACTAGATAGAAAAGTACTAATCACTAACTACTCCAGGCACGCATGCAGCATGCAGTTTAAGACAAAGTTCAACCATTAATTTGGTCAACAAAATATAAATTATATATCTAACAAAATCTATACCATTAGATTCGTATTCAAACAAGCTTTTCAACGATATAATTTTATGGTATATATTCTATATTTTATTGACTAATATAATGGTCAAAGCAAATTTTTGAACTACATGTGCGCCTGTTAAACTGATACGGAGGTAGTATTATTAAAAATTTATGAATTCTCCAAATTTCTTTTACACGACTTGCTAGGCTCATCAAGATGTCTTTGCTGCACACGACTTGCTAGGATGCCTTTTGCGGTGACCCAGCATACCACTACATCGTGTAGTACGCAAGTCGTTGACATAACACAAGTGAAACGCCGTTTCACTCATATTACATCCCTCAGAGTGGTACAACAAAAACATATGCGAGTCCAAGGCATATCTATAGAAGGATACACGAACTGTTTACAGAAGATCAACACAACCTCCTACTTTATAGTGAGGTAAAACTTCAAATAAGGCTCCAGAAGAATGACTCGTAGTCTAACTTATTGCTAATTCTAGCTCTAGAGATACTTGGCTTGCTATAGAACTCTAGCTACTTAGGTGCAACGATTAGGGAAAGATTCCTTTCTATTACTTTGATCTAAGAAGGGGGTTCAAATGGGAGAGAATGAGTACAAGCGTACTCAGCAAGTTCATTATAGGAAATAGGTGTATCATGCACTAGCTACAGCCACAGACCAGAAAGTCATAGGAGAATGCAAGTTTTCGTAAATATTTCTTCAAAAGGTTTATTTTATTCTGAAAACTATGCCCGCCAGTCTTCACAGGTTGACCAGAACTTCATGGAGTTCCTTTCCTACCGCGTTCGTAGTTCCGTTCCCGGAACAGGGAGTGACATCCATAATTTGATACTCTGCAGAGGTGCGTTACTTTTTTCCATAAGAGAACTTATCCTTGTTGTCAACCAAGTCATGAGCTTGTCCACAATTCCTTGGTGTGAGGTCAGGTATAAGAACCAATTCAATCAATGCCTTCTCCGCGACCCTGCATACCCACCCTTTTGTCCCACTCACATATCCACGGTAGACATCTTCCGTTCATACGGCTTTACCCCCGATATGCTATGGAAAATCTATCATAGACGGTAGAGCGCTCTCATCCACATGGATGGGGATTTAAAAGGATTTCCCAACCTACTGCGGTGTTATCAAAACACCCAGCCAGGCTCTATCAAACTCTCAAAAAAAAGTCAGGCTCTATCAATTCCGTTGATATGCAGAAGGGAAAAAATACAGCTGACTTCCCCAAAGCCATTATAGATCTCATGGTTAACGCAAAATGTACGGCGCTAGAATCTCTAGACGGCATTGGTGATTAGTCCTAGATGAGTAGTACCCTTGCAATGGAACCTCCACCAATCAACACATACCATGGTTCCATTGCCCACCACATAGTCATATTCATAATTATAAAATAATATTTTTCTTTTCAATGCAGGAGTGATAAGTATAGTACTTTGCATATAGTTTGATAAAAAATAATCAAATGACATGAGCAATCGATGAACTTGCCTTTCTTGACTGCAAGATTATGCAGGCAAAAACTTCGATACGTGACAACTCCAAATTCTGAAATACCATCATCGTCCGGTAAGGACAATGTTTAAATAAGTGGCAAAGATGCTATAATGCGTAGTATGAGATGCAATCGCCCCGAGCGTAACCTAACCCCAATGATATAAGATTGGTGAGTTGTAAAGATTTCTTTAGGATGTGTTGCACTTTTAGAATGGTTCTCAAACAAGGTCCTTATTAGGGTTTGGTTATATTAATATTATAAACAAGTGATATAATGCAACATAACAAGCATACACATACAAGAATTGTAGTTGAATAATATGTAAAGAGCAGTTGTTAGTTTTAAGTTCCATGGTGCATGGTTGATGATTACTTAGTTTGTACTTCAAAAAATAACTCTTGAAGAACAAATTACATAATAAATAAGAAGTATTTCAAGTAAGAACTATGAAAGATCGAGATGTCGCCTAGAGAGGGGGGGGGGGTGAATAGGCAATTAAAAACTCTTACGGATTTGTCTTGTAGGAATGCGGAATTAAACTAACGTTTAGATTACAAGTACAAACCCTAAATATGCTAAGCTCAACTAAGTGTAACAAGAACAACTAGAGCTAAGCAAGATAGGCACAAGATATATGTAGCACAAGTGATAGCAATATATATGTACTTCAAGCACGATGGCTATCACAAGGAAAGAGAGCTCGGGTATAGAAATAACAGAGGAACACGGAGACGAGGATATATTCCCGTGTTCCCTTCCTTTGCAAGAAGGTACGTCACGTTTGGAGGTGTGGAGGTCCCATGAAGGATTCCCCAACGCCACGAAGGCTCACCCTATTCTCCGAGCCACACCCACGAAGGATAATGACCGTTTCCTTATGGTTAGCTTTTCCTCCACTCCGGAGATGGCAAGCTCCACAACCACTTCACAAGCTCCACGAAGGAGAAGCCCGGGCCCTTCACAATCTTCCACGAAGAGGTCACCGGGACACCAACCAAGCCAACTAGGAGGTCTCCCTCCAAGAGTAACAAGCTCACGGTCTCTCACTCAAACTAATCGTGGTGGAGAGCTCAACACTATGCAATGATGCAAAGCAAGAACACTAGAGGTGTTCAAATCCTTCACACTCAAATCCCACCCAAGCAACAAATGCTAGGATGAGATTAGAGAGGAAGAAAAATGGAGGAAATCAACAAATGACTCCAAGATCTAGATCCCAAGAGTTCCCTTCACTTAGAGGAGAAATGGATTGGTGGAGGTTGTAGATCTAGATCTCCTCACTTAGATCCCTCAAGAATGAGCAAGAATCATGGGAGGGAAGGGAGAGGAAGCAAGCTCAAGAGGTTCAACAATGGTGTTCAAAAACATGCTCAAGAACGCTAGAAAACTCTTGGGGAAGAAGCCCCTTTTATAGCCAAACGAAATATGACCGTTTGGGCAGATCTGAGAATTTTTCGTGCAGCCTGGTCAACCGGGCCAGGGACCGGGACGCCTGGCGTGAGAGCTGGTCGACCGGGCCAGGGACCGGGCCACCTGGCGTGAGAGCTGGTCGACCGGGCTAGGCACCGGGATGCCTGGCGTGAGAGCTGGTCGACCGGGCCCGGCACCGGGACGCCTGGCGTGAGAGCCGGTCCGACCGGGCCGACTGGTCCAAACCGGACCTAAGGCCGGGCCGTGACCGGGACGGATCGGGGACTTACAGTATATGTCCCGGTTGGCACCAGTCCAGGGGCCGATTGAAACCGGGCCATCCGGTGGGACGGCCGGTCACGCCAGGCGAGGCACTGGGCCAATCATGAAAACATGTTTTACAAAAACCATGATAACTTTTGCGCCTGGACTTCGATTTCAATGATATTGGGCTTGTTGGAATCATGACAACAAGCCCTACAACTTTATGCATAGAAACATCATTGTTCACCCACGGAGTAAAAACCATAACATGAATGTTTTGACTTATCTATAAAAGAAACACCGGTAAAACCTCCAAGCTTGAAAACACAATAGAAGATGCATATGGATTCCCTTTTCGATGAACTTGGGCTTGTTGTAAAGCTAGCAACAAGTTCAAGAACCTCACACAGAGAAACACCAAGAAACAACAAGATTTATGGAATGCAAAGCATGCAAAGGGTTGAGCTCCCTAAGACGATGTGATCAAGTTACCCAACCGAAAGCCCCTCTTGATAGTGCGGCTATCTATCCTATAATCTGGTCTCCCATCAACCACCTTGAGACCAATAACAGGAAAACCTATCAAGGCCATACCTTTTCCTTGCGCATCCCGCTTGATCTTGATGATAACTCTTCAAGCTCCACTCAAGCCGGAATGCCTCACTTGATCATCGTTACTTCGTGAAGACTCACAAATGCTCCCCCATACACTATGATGGGAAAGCTCCATTGATGCACATCTTCACATGTCCATTATAACCTAATGGACGGCAAGCTTCAAGCATATGATCTTCTCGAGATGCTCAACTTGAACTTCCCCAAACCAACCTTGATGACGATCACCACTTGCCGTCATCCTCTCATGGGCTATATGAGATCTCACTTTTGATGCATGCCCATGAAAAGATACCATGTGACTTCACGTGGCACATTCTTCATGCTTCATGTGTTGACCAAATCTGAATCTATTCTTCACTCTTTGTATTGGTCAACCTTGTATCTTCTTCTCATGCTCTATCATACTATCTTGATCAATGATCTTGATGCCAATACACAAGGTGTATCTTTATCTTCATGGCATCCATACTTGAATCCAACACATGGAATACAAGTAGTACATATGGAATATTCCTTCATATAAACTCAATGAAAACATTAGTCCATAGGGGTTGTCATTAATTACCAAAACTACACATAGGGGCAATATACCCTTACACATAGTGGTAGTAATGAGTTGTGACATCAAGCCTCATATCTACTATGGTCTTCACCAATATTTTTGTTATCTCACTAGGAATAAAGTGAATGCATGTGCTATATAATTCTTAGTGACAAATAAAAAGTCTTGTTTAATCTATGGATAATATGCTTAATCTATTGTGATTTGTTTTATTCTAGGTAGCATATCTGTTGTTGAAACTTCATGTCAAAGAACCTAAAGCTATGTTCTAGATTACTTGGAGTGTATCCCATTCTAGTGGAGTATAAGTAAGATATGTAGTATCATCTTTATGTTAGGATGTAATGTCTATATGAGTGCTAATCAAGAAACATAATAAAATCTCATCAATATTTAGTTATCTATCGTGTTCTTAATGTCACCATACATTTACAAGAGAGTAGACAAGTGAAGTGAACCTATGAACCCCGATCCACCTTTTATCATAATAAGCAAATTTTACTTGCAGTTACATTTTTAACATTAATTAATTTCGAAAATAAAAAATATCTTAACTTCTTGCAACTACAGCCAAAAAACCAAAAACATCTCTATTTACTTGTTTTAGTTTACTTTCTAGTTTTAATTTTCTTTCTATTAAAACTAAAAAGTAAACTAAAACAATTAAATAGAGATGTTTTTGGTTTTTTGGCTGTAGTTGCAAGAAGTTCAGATATTTTTTTATTTTCAAAATTAATTAATGTTAAAAATGTAAATGCAAGTAAAATTTACTTATTATGATAAAAGGTGGATCGGGGTTCATAGGTTCACTTCACTTGTCTACTCTCTCGTAAATGTATGGTGACATTAAGAACACGATAGATAACTAAATATTGATGAGATTTTATTATGTTTCTTGATTAGCACTCATATAGACATCACATCCTAACATAAAGATGATACAACACATCTTACTTATACTCCACTAGAATGGGATACACTCCAAGCAATCTAGAACATAGCTTTAGGTTCTTTGACATGATGTTTCAACAACAGATATGCTACCTAGAATAAAACAAATCACAATAGATTAAGCATATTATCCATAGATGAAACAAGACTTTTTATTTGTCACTAAGAATTATATAGCACATGCATTCACTTTATTCCTAGTGAGATAACAAAAATATTGGTGAAGACCATAGTAGATATGAGGCTTGATGTCACAACTCATTACTACCACTATGTGTAAGGGTATATTGCCCCTATGTGTGGTTTTGGTAATTAGTGACAACCCCTATGGACTAATGTTTTCATTGAGTTTATATGAATGAATATTCCATAGGTACTACTTGTATTTCATGTGTTGGATTCAAGTATGGATGCCATGAAGATAAAGATATACCTTGTTTTTTGGCATCAAGATCATCGATTTGAAGATATATATGTGATATGATCAAGAAGAAGAAATGAAGATGGAGTTCTTATGTGGAACTCAATATTAGCCATGATCTAGCTTTTGTGATAAGCAATGAATGATCGAGATCCCGAGTGCTTGATTCCAAGTGAAGAACTCAAGATATGGCTCTAAGTCAGTGTCATGATAGGCTCATAAGTTGAGCTATGGTTGACTAAGATTTAGAACATGCAAACAAATGAAGAGTTATTTAGACACCTCAAGATAGTATGATAGAGCATGAGAAGATACAAGGTTGACCAATACAAAGAGTAAAGAATAGATTCAAGTTTGTTCAACACATGAAGCATGAAGAATGTGCCACGTGAAGTCATGTGGTATGGTAAGCCTTGTCAATTATGATTTATGAACTAACCCATCATATATGTGCTTTTGTGTTGTCTATGTGGGTTAGGTATCTTTCTATGGGCATGCATCAAAAGTGAGATCTCATATAGCCCATGAGAGAATGACATCAAGTGGTGATCGTCATCAAGGTTGAGTTGGGCAAGTTCAAGTTGAGCATCTCAAGAGGATCACATGCTTGAAGCTTTCCGTCCATTTAATGATAATGCACATGTGCAGATGTGCATCATTGGAGCTTTCCCATCATGGTGTATGGGGGAGCATTTGTGAGTCTTCACGAAGCAACAATGATCAAGTAAGGCATTCCAGCTTGAGTGAAGCTTGAAGAGTTATCATCAAGATCAAGCGGGATGCGCAAGGAAAAGGTATGGCATTGCTAGGTTTTCCTTCTACCGGTCTCAAGGTGGTTTTTGGGAGACCGGGTTATAGGATACATAGCCGCACTATCAAGAGGGGCTTTCGGTTGGGTAACTCGATCACATCGTCTTAGGGAGCTCAACCCTTTGCATGCTTTGAATTACATAAATCTTTTTACTTCTTGGTGTTTCTCTATGTGAGGTTCTTGAGCTTGTTGCTAGCTTTACAACAAGCCATGGTTCATCGAAAACGGAATTCATGTGCATCTTCTATTGCGTTTTCGAGCTTGGAGGTTTTACCGGTGTCTCTTTTATAGATAGGTCAAAACCTTTTATATTATTTTTCTTACTGAATAGTTGTACTATGATGTTTCTATGAATAATTTTTTAGGGCTCGTTGTCGTGATTCCAACGAGCCCAAGATCATCAAAATCGGAGTCCGGATGCAAAAGTTATCGCAGTTTCGGCACACAGCCCGGCCCACCGAGTGCCGCTACCGGGTAGGTCGGCAGCCAGCTCGGCCCACCGAGTGCTGCTACCGGGTGGCTCAATTCTGCCCCCAAATATTCATATTTTGATGGCTATAAAAGGGGCCTTCTTACCATTGTTCTTAAGGTTCTTAGGCATGTTTTTGACCACCATTGTTGACCTTCTTGAGCTTGCTTCCTCTCCATTCTCTCCTATGATTTTTTCATATTTTTGGGGGATTTGAAAGAGGAGATCTAGATCTACAACCTCATCCAATCCATTCCTCCTCTAAGTGAGAGGATCTCTTGGGATCTAGTTCTTGGAGTCATTTGTTGATTTCCTCCATTGTTCTTCCTCTCTAATCTCATCCTAGCATTTGTTGTTTTGGGTGGGATTTGAGTGTGAAGGATTTGAACACCTCTAGTGTTCTTGCTTTGCCTCATTGCATAGTGTTGAGCTCTCCACCATGATTAGTTCGAGTGAGAGACCGTGAGCTTGTTACTCTTGGAGGGAGACCTCCTAGTTGGCTTGGCAATTGGTGCTCCGGTGATCTCTTCAAGGAAGATTGTGAAGAGGCCCGCGCTTCTTCTTCGTGGAGCTTGTGAAGTGGTCTTGGAGCTTGCCATCTTCGGAGAGGAGGAAAAGCTAGCCATAAGGAAAGGCCCATTATCCTTCGTGGGTTTTGCTCGGAGAATAGGGTGAGCCTTCGTGGCGTTGGGGAATCCTTCATGGGACCTCCACCCCTCCAAACGTGCTGTACCTTCTTGCAAAGGAAGGGAACACGGGAATACATCCTCGTCTCCGCGTGCCTCGGTTATTTCTATACCCGAGCTTACTTTCCTTGTGATAGCCGTCATGCTTGAAGTACATATATCTTGCTACCACTTTTTCTACATATATCTTGTGCCTATCTTAGTCAAGCCTAACATATTTAGGATTTGTGCTTGTAAAATAAACGTTAGTTTAATTATGCATTCTTACAAGCCAAATCCGTAAGAGTTTTTAAAACGCCTATTCACCCCTCCTCTAGGCGACATCTCGTCCTTTCATCAGAGCAAGGTATCTCCTTTTTTAAGGCTTCACCGCCTTGAGAGTAAAGATGTCGGCTAGTAATATAGTGCACAATGACTGTCAACACCCAGATTTTTAAGTCCAGATGCCTATTATGCCATACATCGCAATTCCAGGAATATTGTTTTTGCGAGACATAATAGATTGATATCACAGAACATCATTCATTACAACTCATAATTGTCTTACAACAAAGGATCACATGATCCAGTCTTAATACAACATAGGGGATCTAAGGATCCAATACAAAACACACAACGGAAGTAGCGTAGTAGTAGTCCATCTGCTCCACAGGCAACTGTTGACGTCAGGAGTAGTCCTAGTTGTCGTAGACGTCCTGCTGTCCTTCATCCTGGTACTGGGCTCATATTCATAGTCTGGCCATTTGAATAGCCAGGGACACAGCCATGAGTACTTTAAAGTACTCGCAAACTAATACTAGTGTAAGCACTATCAACTATATCCATGGAATTCTAAGCTCTAGGTTAATTTGCATAAAGCCAGTTTTATTTCATAAGCATTTATAATCATAGACTCTTCATTTTCCTATCTTAACTCAAGTGGGAACATTAGTGTCATTCCCACAACTCAGTTGTGATTCAAAAGTCAAAGTCACATTTCTCTTCCAAGTCACAAGTCACATATCATATTGTGAAAAGTTCTGATGAAGGAACAGTATGGCATTTCCAACTGTCCATGACCGCGGACGCGGCTATTCGAATAGGTTTACACTCTGCAGAGGTCGTACACTTGTGCCACAATAATTGCAATAGTCCGTCAGGGGTAACTGGCCCTGATTTATCACACTTAGTGCGCTAACTACCAATCATAACCTTTCATTTACATACTCTAGTATAGGCACCTCTCCCCATTAGCTTGGCCTCCCAGTGAGGGCAAACTGCCAACCTGGGAACTGCACAGGGCTTGGGTCGGACATTCACCTCATTTCACGTCATTTCACTTTTCATAGGAGGCAGCCTCGGCATAACCCCTATGACACTTGTTCAGAGGGAACCCATACTAAAGTACCTAAGCTTCCAGTTAGGCCTTACCCAGATTCAGGTATTGTGGGGGAACTTGTAAAATTGGGATGATATCGCATCCGAACCCAACCATCAGTTTTTGTAAAGTCCACCATGTCATTCACAAGTCATATTCACCTTCAAAATCTTTCAATAGAATGACTCATCATTCCAAGGTTTTCAAAGTCCTTTGATTCAAATGTTTTCCATCTAGAGTAGTCAATTTTAGTTTTTAGCACTAGCCACTAATCATGAGGGGTGCTAACTAGCTTATAGCTTTCTAGGCTAAGTGTGATGCTCTTGTACTAATCTTTATTTAGACTAAAGTGAATCATGAATCAAAAATAAACTTTGATAAACCATAGTCAAAAACTTGTAAGGTAAAACTTGGGTTGGGCTCAGTAAACACAAAGAATATGTAATGGTGCCTTGCTCTAGTAGAGCTTTGCATCTGGGTGACTTGCAAGAGTATAGCTTGCCTTGGTTGGTGTAGTGATCAAAGTTCTCTTCCTCTTCTTCAAAGTAGACCTCCTCCTCCTGGTACTCCTTGGTACTAGCGTCTATAAACGAATACGAGGTATACAATCACCAAACAAATCTTAAGGCTAGACTAAGCACACAAATGGTTCACACGAGCTATTCTAGCATCACAACATTATTCACATGTTGGTTGACTTTGTTTTCTTTTTAAGGAAAATAATTTCCTCTCATTGAAAGTATTTATTATGGTTTCCATTTAGTTCTTTGGAGAACTAATTTCCTCTCATTGAATCTTGTTAAGATTAAATCTCCTCAAATAACAAGGTATGAACACATGTTGACCAAGGTCAACACTTCACACTTATCATTTGAGAAACATGATTTAAATGAGGTACTACACCTCATGCAATTTAAATCCTTCTTTGATTTAATATCCTCAAGTAAGCAATGATGAGACCATGCAACTAAGGTCATCACTTTACTTCACATTACTTGGGAAGATGATTTAAATGAGATGCTACATCCCATAGATTTGAAATTAAAAATTTGAAATGATTTAAATGAGCTAGAAATGACTTCATAGCCATTATTTGAATCTAGCTCATGATCATATGAAGCAACCATGTAATATTTTTGTATAAACAATTAGAAAATATCAGATTTGATTTATGAGAGTTGGAATCAACTCAAAATCATTTATGATTGATTTTTAATAAATGTTTGAAGTTTGAAAAGGCTCTGCCTTGTTATTTTTACTACGTTAATTATATAAAGAACTAGGGTTGGAGACCAGTGGGGTTTGATAGAGATTTTCATAAGCTTTCCAAATATATAACATTCATCAAATTTGACTCAGTGGATTTGAAGTTATTTAACTTCTAGCAAAGCACCAGTGTTGATTTGAATTTAAATCGAATTAAACAAATTTGAATGTAATGGACGCGCGGGAAACGAATTGGGCCGGCCCAGCTTTGCTCTGGCGCTCAGCGGGCCAACTGACAGGTGGGCTCCACCCGTCAGTTTCTATTTTAAACACCCGAATCGGTATCCACTACTGGCCGTAGGATCAGACAGGAGATCGACGGTGGGGGGCGCGTCTTCATCCTCGACAAGGCGTCCGGGGACTAAATCCTAACTCCGGCAAGCGTGGGCGGTCGGGGAGCTACCAGGAGGCGGGCGAGCGTCAGCGAGGCGGGCAGACATCGTAGAAGAGGGCGGCGAGGCTCCTGGGACCGACAGCGGCTCCAATGGTGACTCCAATCGACGGCGAGATTGCAGAGGCACGGGCGGAGCTCCGGCGAGCAATTTGGTGGCTACAAGCTAAATTAGGACGGGGGACTGCTTCGAGGAGGGTGAGAGGGAGGTGGAGGTGCCGGGTGGTGCTCTTGGTCTGAGGGGAGAGCCGTATTTATATAGGCTCGACGGGGGCACAACTCGGCATGGATCAGAGGTCATCGGGGTCTTGGCTACAGGCAGCTAGGGGTATCAGTGGCGAGCTAGGACGGTGCCCAGTCGTCTGGGAAACGTCAGGGTGATCGTGCAACAGCAAACGGTGGTCAAGCGCAGGGTGTGTCCTCTCGCGCCCGTGTCCTCTAGTGGTGACGACTTCCGCAGTGCACGGCCATTGCAGGGCATGGGAGGTCGAACGGGCATGTCTGGTAGGCTTCTGGAGGTGAGGCGATGCGTCGGGCAGGAGTAGAGGTCATCGGGAGGTCCCAGTTGCTCGGAACAGACAGGTGCTCTATCGTGTCCGGGGCGTCGCCATGCACGCTCTAGCGTGTCCTGGCATTCCTGAGCACGTCTTGTTCTGGCATTTTTCGTGCTCTCCTTGACTAATGGCTTGTACTAGCAGGGTCAGGGGATCAAGGCCGAGCTAGTTGGCAAGGTGAGAGAGAGGGGAGGAGAGGGGGCAGGTTTGGTGTGACATGGGCATGTCTAGGGCATGGCATGACATGGGGAGTGCAGGGCTTCTCCTAGGGTCAGCTTAGGCATGGTGGTGCTCAGTGATGTGAGGGGAGTCCAATTGACAAGGTTAGAAGGACAAGAGAGGGAGGATGACATGGGTTAGCATGGTGATGTCTATTCAATGGCATGGCATGGCATGGATTCTCTATGCATTATTTTTTTGGTTTATGAGTGCTGCAAGCTTGAGTGGGGGTGAGGTGAGTCTATTTGACATGGTGGGCAAGGTTGGAGGAGGCTAGGGTGTGCACATTGGATCCATGCCAAAAGTGACATAGGCATGATATGGTATGTCCTTGTGCTAGGGTGAGCATGGCTAGGCTAGGTGAGGTCATTGGTAGTGGTTAGAGGTACAAGGTGCACTATAGAGGATTACAAGTGAGGTGGGGTGAGGTGATGAATAGTGGTTGACTAGTGGTTGTACTTCTATGTAAAGAATTGGATCATATGCAATTGTCTCATTTGGGTTTGAATTTTGGTCAAATTTCTTCATAGATGTGTTCTAAATAAAGTTTGCCATCTATTGGTGGTCTTGGTTTAAATTTTGGAGTTGGTTTGTGAAAACTCTAAAAGTGGAGGGAATCTAGAATCTGTTTCAAAGTTGCCACTTGGCATGGTTATTTTAAGAGTTTGACTTTGAACCAGCAAGGTTGACTTTGACCAAGTTGTTCACTTTCATGAGTACAATAGATCTATGCAAAAAGATTAGAAAGTTTAGTTTAGAAAAAGTTAACCAAAAGGGCTCAAAGTGGGTATGTTGTTAAAAATGGCAGATTTGACCATTATCACATGCTCTTAGGGTTTTTCATTTTCTTTTCATTTTCTTTGATTTTCCTTTGAACCAAATGGTGTTGTGTTGTGTCGTTATGTACTATTTGAGTTTAGAAGGGTGTTTCCTCATTTCAAACAAAAGAGTAGGGCTTAGGCTTAATTTTGCAATTTGGCCATACACCCACATGTGCATTTATTCCATTTTATTTTCTTTCTATTTGATTTCAATTTGGGTTTGTCTTAATGAGTGATAGGTTGGGTTTGTCAGGGTTTTCATATCATTGAGGTAGGGTAGAAATGGCATAGGCCAAGATTTGCAATTATGGCTATATGCTCACATAAGCTTTTCTTTTAATTTAATTTCTTTTAATTTTGTTTTATCTTGGATGGTGAAAAGAAGAGTAAGGATTGGGGTTTAGGAGCATTTCAAAGTACTTCACATAAGCATCATGGTAGTATTACAACATATAAGCATGAGTACTATGCACAACCTCTAATTTAATTAAAGTTTTTGTTGGTTCCAAATTTTGGAAATAAGGAAATTCATTTTCTCTTTGTTTTAGAATTTGGGATGTTACAATGACACAATCATCCTTGATGGCACAAATTATCTTTTGTGGAGAAATCGCTTGCTTTGTAATCTTTGGACATTGTGTCCAAATATAGAGCGATTTCTAGATGTAGGTTTTTCTCCTCAGATGGATCCTCAAAATCTATCTTTAGAGGATGAGAAAAACTTACATCTTGAAGCTTAAGTATCTAATGAGCTTTTATTCTCCTTGAGACCAGATTTTTGTAGGTTCTTGATATATATAAAGAGAAAGTCATCTCATGAGATGTGGACCAAGCTTAAGGAAATGTTTGGTG
>NC_061513.1:317680845-317704225 GCF_022539505.1 Lolium rigidum | reverse complement strand
TTTAGTTTGCATATTACAAATTAATGTTATGCATTTGAAGTAATTACATACAGAGAAAATTATGGTATAATAAAATTTAGTTTAGTTTTTAAATATCTACAGTAACTACTTTTAGTAATTAATTACATTGCAAAACAGGATGATTATGCTACAGGAGCCTGACTTCCTAACCTTATTTTCCCTGACTTACCTTCTTCACGTCAGAGGATCCCGTTTCGGGTATGGAGGGCTGCTTATGCCCATGAATTTCATGGGGTGGATATCCGATAACTCATAGGACGGGCATGGTAGAGGTTTTTCCGCACAGATATCCAATAGATATCCGGCTAACATGTGGGTCCCACATGCTAGTAAGACATGAGATTCACCTAGGCCTAGCTGACCCTACCTTGAGGCCAAAATCAGTGAGTCTAACACGTAACCACTGGCATCCATGCCTATGGATACTTTCGTGGATAGGGCAGAGCGAACCTGATGGATTTCGGCATGGATCTGGTTTAGCTATATCCGTCCAAACCGCTCCATTGTCATCCTTAAATTAGGCTAATTTTTGGTGAACCGAGAACTAGTCGCTACCTTAGGGCATCTTAGAGCGAGCCTGATGAATTTGGGCATGGATCTGGTTTAGCTATATCCGTCCAAACCCGCTTCATTGTTATCCTTAAATTAAGCTAATTTTTGGTGGACCGAGAACTAGTCGCTACCTTAGGGCATCTCTAACCGATGTACAAAAACCCGGTTAGAGGAGTAAAAGATGTCGTTTTACCCCTCTAACCACCACCGAACCGAAGTATAAAAGCATTTAGCGGAGTAATTATTTTACTCCTCGAGGTCGCCGACTCCTATTTTTTACTCCTCCACCGTTCTGAGGAGTAAAAGATTCCTCTCCCCCTCGCGCGTTCACACTGCCTCTTCGGTCTCTCCTCCTCGTTCTCTCCTCCACCTCCGGTGACCATCGACGCCCCCAGCCGCTACCATAGCCACCCCCACAGCCCCAGATCGCAGGATCATCTCACCGGCCATGTACACCGCCCATACCCATTGCTTGCCGCCGCAGTCCCCCGCGGCAGCCCCGCGTTGCTCCCACTCCACGCCACCATTCCCCTCTCTGATTGGCGCCACCGAGGCATCGGTGGCAGCCGCGCCGTTCAGCCGGCACCCTCGGCCTGCCGGTGCTGGCCACACCGATCTACCGTGGCATGCCTTAGAGGGAGTGGGGGGCTTGGGTCACGGAGATAAGCGACCGTAACACCCGCGGAAGGTGTGGATCGGCTCCTTCCAGTCGGCGGAGCAGGCCACATACGCCTTCGACTTGGAGAACCTCCTGCTCCATTGTGCGGTCTATTGAGTATTGAATCATTGGGCCCCTTCCCAAAACCTATACAAGTATAAATTTTGTTGAAATCACACGCTATTATTGCAGATGCCTTTAGACCGGTTCGAGTCAACAAGATGTCATGTGAACTGAGCCGCCATGTGAACTCCTACCATGGATGGGTACGAAATAATAAATCTGGTAAAGACAAATCATTCACCAGCTAGCACGACACATACAGCTGTTCCATCTGTACCGATCCGCACAAAAAGAACTTGATAGAGACAAGGACTCGGCACGAAGTTGACTTGATGCAGCTGGTGGCATCGAACTCCAATAGGGTCCCATCGTGCACCTTACAAACGTGTACCCCATTCTTGCTCCTGGGACCTTCCTTCAGCCCACCCAGATCTTGAACACGAGCAGCGCAGGCGATGGCGGCGCTCGGCGGCTTGCTTGCCGCAGCCATCCTCAAGGTGGTGGGTGACCAGATTGGTTCTGCCATCGGCGGTCAGATTAAGCTGCACAAGAACTTTGACAAGGAGCTGAAGAAGATGAAAATGGCGCTGGAGTCTGTCGACGCCCTTCTCGAGGACGCCGGGAGGCGGTCGGTCACGGATAAATCTACACTTCTGTGGCTGAAGCGGCTCAAGGACGCGACGTACGCCATCTCAGACATGATTGATGAGTTCGAGGCCGACACTGAAGTAATCTCCCAGCTGTCCGCGCGGAAGGTATATGTGCGGTACAGAAATCCCAGTTCATTGTACTTCGTGGTTACTCTTGAAACTAAATACATGGTCATCACTTCTTTCTATAGAAAAACTCTCCTGGCCATGTAGTTGTGTGATTTATCCGTGTAGTTTTGGTTTCTAATCTTGCTGGAGCTAATTAAATATCAAAGGTTTGTACTAGTACCCATGTATTTTGTGCAGTAAGTTAATTTATGTATCTTCACATGGCCATATGTGTTTTAGGTTTCAGTTTTTATAACTTTTCATTTCTGAATCTACTTTTCTTATACTTTTGTAACAGTAGCATATGTTATGTATATTTCAAAACTAAACAAAATTTGTTCTGATAGAAACAAGAGGGTATGGCTCTTAATGTTCTAACCTAATCTCCTATTGGGCTGAAGCAATTGTACTAACGAATAAACTCTCTTGCAGTTGTCCTTCAAAAAATATTTGGCAATTATGATCCCTTGTATCACAGTCGTTCCCAAGATTACAATGGCCAATAAGATGGAGAAGATGAGGGAGAATCTGGAGGTGATAACAGATCAACGCAAAAAATTCAGATTAACAGAAGGCACTAATGCCAATGAGCCGAAGGTCACCGACATACGGGAAACATGGTCAATCATGGAGACACAAATTGTTGGGAGGACTGAGGAGAAAGAGGAAATATTGTCTTCTTTATTTGATAGCATGACAGAAGAGATCACAATCCTTCCTATATATGGCATGGGGGGCCTTGGCAAGACAACCTTGGCCAAAATGATTTACAATAATACTCAGTTCAAAGAATACTCTCAGGTGTGGGTCTATGTGTCCCAGATATTTGATCTGAAGAAAATTGGAAAGTCTATCATATCACAACTATCAGATAAAGGGAAGGAGAGTGACTACACTGAAATGGAGATGATACATAAATCACTTCAAAAGCTGCTCGCTGATAAGAAGATTCTGATTGCTTTAGATGACCTATGGGAGGGTGACGAAATTCATCTGCAAAGTCTGATGGACATGCTTAGGATTGGGAAGGGCGGTAATGTGGTTGTTATTGTAACCACACGAGATGAGGATATTGCAATGAAAATCTCTACCATGAAACCATACAAATTAGCACCATTGAATGATGACATCTGTTGGTCTATAATAAAGCAAAAGAGTGTATTTGAATCTAGAAATGATAAAGAACAGTTAGAGAAGATAGGGAAGGCCATTGCAATGAAGTGTGCTGGTGTGGCTTTAGCAGCTAAATCACTTGGACACATGCTGCAATCTATGAAGTTTAGTGAATGGGAATCAGTCAGAGACAGTGATATATGGAATGTATCTTCTTTGAAAGATGCATCTTCCTCACAAGTGCTTGCGTCTCTGAAGTTGAGCTATAGTGTCATGCCTTCATATTTGAAGCTCTGCTTTGCCTATTGTGCAATATTTCCAAAAGGTCACAAGATAATTAAAGATGATCTTATTCGCCAATGGGTTTCTCTTGGTTTTCGTACTTGGCAGCTTGGTGAGAGATACATTAGTCAGCTTTTGGGATTCTCTTTCCTTGAACATTCGAAGTCACCATCGGTGAGTTTATGCATACCCTATGTGATAGAACAATTTTGTTATTTTCTTTGAATCATTGTGATGCAACGAAAGCATATAGTACCAAAAGTAGTGATGGCTAGTAGCAAAAGGTAATGTTGTAGGGAATGTCCACCCTAAATTCTGAAATTAAACTGCACCCACATTTAACATATAAATTTCCATAGATAGTCTCCTCTCTCATAGAGCTGGGTCCATCAATCGTGAATCCATCAGTGGTTTGCCATGTGGAAATGTTACTACTAGAGGTACCACAAAAAATACCACTCCCTCCGATTCATATTAATTGTCACTAATATGGATCTATCTAGAACTAAAGTATGTTTAGATACATCCATATTAACGACAGTTAATATAGATCGGAGGGAGTATATTTATTATATATGACAAACATATAAATAAAGTAGTAGTGGACAATATTTTCTCGGATGACCCTATTGATTTCCAAAAGTAAAAAGGAACAGATGTAGTGCTAACTTGGGCAATTTACGAGAAATCCTCACATTCCTTAGCAGTCAAAGCCTATTCCTGGTCGTGAAAAATACATACAGTCCTTGCAATGAAACAACTCTATTATTTTCACTTTTGATGAATGATGCTTTTACCATCAAGCCGAAACATGACATTATACTGAAAACTGCATAACAAAAAGTTCAAGATTATAGTGCATGCCCTTCTGCAAATAAGGATCAATTTAGAATGTTGCAATTTTGTGGGATTAGTAATCCAATTCTATTGGTATATGAATTCCAAATCCACATATTATATGCCACTAGGATTATTTATAATTTGAGACTACAATCGTACATGAAACCGACACCCACATACTGCCACTTACACACTAGTCCCACTTAGGCCTTGTTTGGATACAGTGTTTCAACACAACTGGTTTACCTTAATACCAGGCAACCGTATAACTAACAAAATTTCTTTTGTACGCGGCATTTAAAACACGGATAAGGTAAAATTGGTTTCCACAATCCAAGCAATTAAAGTTTTGGGAAATGAATATTCATCGTTCTTCTGAAAACGCGGTTATAGGAAACTAATTACAGCTACCCCAATTGTTTCTCAACAAAAATTCCAAACAGGATTTTCCATCTGCTTATTCTTAATAACCGAGTAATTAGTAATACTGGAAATTATTACCAAAACGAGTTTTCCTAAAATCTAGCGCAAAAACTTTCTATCCAAACAAGCACTTAGTTTGCCCTGGAACAATAGGTAGAGCTTAAGAAACCAATAGCGTCACCAGATCTGGTTTATTCCGCTCTGACCAGCGATCTGGTCTAGATTTTAAACTATAGTCAAAACACAGTGGCTTGATCTAGTATAATATTACAAGGAAAAGTACAGTTCTGATTCATTAACTATTCCTGAATAATAAATCATATAATTTGATTCTTAACTGTCCAAACTATGTAGATTTTTCTTTCACGATGACGTAGCGAAGGTTTCTGCATACAAGCCTAACTAGCACTAGGAATCTGACATATAAATCTTTGTGTTGCTTTTTTATGCCTCCACATTTTAAAGGAAATTCTGATTTATCATAGATGATTTTTCTCTAGTCAACATAAATTATTTATGAGTTTTCTAGACTTGTTTCGACGTATGATTACTTTTCCTTCTTTGGTTTCTTAGGATTTCTCAGAATTTTGGAACTATCTAATTTTTTCAATATGATGTTAATTGACTGCCATGCATTGAGAAACACCATCCCGTCATCCAAAACTGCTTTGCACTTGTCCGAGAAATGAATTATGTTTGCTGGCGACACTTAAGAACATACTTATCTAATTTTACAGTTTTACAGTTTAGGGAAAAAATCTACACTTGCGAAACAGCAGAGAAGCACAAGTAGAAATCACTATTCAATAACGAATTTAATTCACAAATTGTCTTAAATATAAGAAACCCACAAATCTGACTCTGTAAAATGATTTTCTTGCAGACTATCAAACTGTATGATGAAGATATTACATTGCTGACCATGCATGATCTGGTACATGACTTAGCAAGATTAGTCATGAACGATGAGATTCTTGTCGTTGGCAAAGGCGGGAACACTGAGGGAAGCTGGTACCATTATGCATTGCTTGATGATTGTAGTAAGCCATTGGGCTTGGAGTCATCCAAGATAAGGGCACTCCGTTTTACGGACTGTGAAAAAATTGAACTTCACCATGCTGCCTTTTCATCTGCCAAGTCCTTGCGCGTCCTTGACTTAAGCGAGTGCATCATACATAAGTTGCCAGATTCTATTGGTGTATTGAAGCAGCTGAGGTATCTTAATGCTCCTAGAGTCCAAGATGCACTCATTCCGAATGATATCAGCACGCTCTCAAAGTTACTGTACCTTAACCTTCATGGGTCTTCTAAAATCTTGGCTTTACCAGAATCCATTAGAAAAATTGAAGGTCTGGCATATCTTGATTTGTCCGGTTGTTCAAAAATTAAAAAGTTGCCAGAATCATTCGGGAGGCTTAAAGAATTAGTGCATCTTGATTTGTCAAATTGCTCTTGTATTGGAGGTGTATCGGAGTTCTTGGGCAGCCTCACAAAACTGAAATATTTGAACTTATCTCACTGCAAAAAAATTGGAGAGATGCCAGAAGCTCTGGGCGCCCTATCCGAACTAGAGTATTTGAACTTATCATTCAGCTCATATCTTGAAAGTTGCCAGGAAGCAGAAGTTTTGGGCACCCTGAACAAACTTGAGTATCTGAACTTATCTTCAGAGGAGTGTGATCTTCGAAAGCTCCCCGAAGCTTTGGGAAGATTCATTCAACTCAAGTACTTAAACTTGTCAGGTTGTGAGAGAATGTCAGAATTGCCAAGGTCATTTCGGAGTCTAAAAAATTTGGTGCATCTTGATCTATCAGGCTGTTGTTGGATTGATTGTCTAGATAAAGCTTTGGCTGGTCTTTGCAATCTGCAACATTTGAACTTACGGGGTACACGTATGATGTTGTTGCCACAAAATGTGACCAAACTCAGGTATTTGAATGTGTCTAAGATGCTTATTTGGCGTTTAGGTGCCCAGGACAGTATCATCAACTATATATGCAGTAATCTTTCCAATCTGGAGCATTTGGACTTGTCTGATAATGGGATGAGTAGTATACCTGAAAGTATTTGTAACCTGAGAAAACTACATACATTGAACCTTGGAAAATGCATTTATCTTGAACAGATACCAGGTAGTATAGGTACAATGGATAGTTTGAAGTTTCTTGATATAAATGGTTGTTCGGCAATCTCCAAAGTCCCTCAGGTTGGCAGCAGTGCAATATCGTTACCACATTTTGGGGTGCAGCCTGGTGATGGCCACTCTAGTAGCAACCTCATCCTGCTACAACACATAGATCCTGTGGAGCTCAACTTGACTGAACTTGAAAATGTGAAGTCCGTAGAAGAGGCACAACGTATAAATTTGACAGGGAAGAAAAATCTTGAGTACTTGAAACTGAAGTGGACTCCAAACGCTGAGAGGTTTGTGGATCACAAAAGTTTGATGGAAAATCTGGTACCACCAAGCACATTGAAGAAGTTGGAGATATGTGGTTACACTGGTGTCAGCTTTCCAGCCTGGCTAGTACCGGACCAACTGCCAAACCTAGAGAATCTGGTTCTCAGAGGCATGGCAAACATGGAAGAGTGGACCACGTCACACTCCAGTGGTGAGGATCACGTGCTTGAACAGTTAGAAATTCATGATTGCCCCCTGTTAAGGTTGAAACCGCTTCCACCTAAAGCTAGAAAGTGGAAGATATCAAACAGCGATAAAGTGCTATCATCATGGGAAGAGAGTACTGGACCACACACCAATGCCATCTCCTCTTTTTCTGCGGTACCTACTGACCTTTTAGTTGAAAACTGCAACGTACCTCTGCATCAGTGGAGGTTGCTTCAGCACTTCCCTAGCCTCACTTCTTTGCATATTAAAGTCCCAATTGATCTGACCGGCTCACTAGAGGTCATCCGACATCTATCCTCTCTAGAGGATCTACACCTAAGAGATCAAGACTGGAAAGAGAATCTACACCTAAGAGATCAAGACTGGAAAGAGCTGCCAAAATGGTTGAACGAGAATAAGAGGCAACTCAAGGAGCTAAAACTAATAAATTGCTATCTCACTGATTTGGAAATTAAAGGCCCAGTCGATCTGACCGGCTCACCGGAGGTCTTCCAACATCTCTCCTCTCTGGAGACTGTAATACTAGAAGACGAATACATGGAAGAGCTGCCAAAATGGCTGAACGAGAACAACTGGCAACTCAAAAGGCTGAGTCTGTGGAGTTGCAGCAACATGGCATCACTGCCGCACTGGTTAGGAGAATTAACCTCCCTCGAACAACTTTTCCTGTCTGACTGTAATGTCTTGTGTTCTTTGCCAGAAAGCATACAACAACTCACCCATCTCAAGAAACTACACATTAGTGGCTGCCGTGAATTAAATCACTTGGGTGAAAGGGCATATGTCCTGCCCAGCTCTCTCGAGACTCTTAAAATCTGGGGTTGTAACGGTATCAAGTGTTTGCCCGGGGACATGGAACAACTCACCAACCTCCAAACACTAGATATTTATGATTGCCCTGACCTAAAGCAGTGGTGCGAATTAGAGGAAAATATGATGAAGCTGGCTCACATAAAAGAAAAGGTACGTGTCCTACCAAAGCTTGCTCTCTGTAGTGCTAATCTTATTTTATTTTTACGTACTCTTTCTCCTTTTCTCATACTAGAATTTACTCTGTCTTGCATTTCTTACAGAGGGTTCTTTCATGCAGAAATGTCTACATATTCATCTACTTTGTCTTGCAATTTTTCTTTTGTTAAAAACCACTTTGCATTGAATAGTAGAGCAGTAGAAAAAGGACGACTTTATCTGGTTTCTAGAGTACATCTACTGGGAATTCTTTTGTACTACCAGTTAATCAAAGAACTGTCGTTATTTATTTTGCAGCAAATTAGGTAAAGCTGGTCGAGCTAGACAGTCTATATCACACATCAACGGCTGACGGCATCCTCAATGTCGCTGTCAGTCAGATGTGGCCACCGAGGCTCCCGTGCGAGCTGCAACTGCTGCTGACCAAGGTCTAGAGATGAACGGCGTGCAAGCCAAGGCCACGCTGCACGCGCCATCCGCGCTGGTTAATCTGTATGACAAATTCAAGCCCGACTCCGGTTTCCGGTCGCCAACATTCCTCTCTAGGAGGGCCGAGATCCAGCCAGGCAGGATGCGCCGGCCATAGGCTCTGTTGTTGGGGTGGTGGACGCCAGCCCACCATGGGCTACCGCAAGTCAGCTGCTCCAACTCGCCCAGATTTCGAGGGCAGAATTAAACCCTCAAACCCAAGCAGCGATCTGAGAGCAAGTTTAATACTATAGCCAGGTGGTGCTGGCTATAAGCCATGTGCTATGTCATTTATAGCTAACATAGAGCCAACATGTATAATAGTGAGCTATAATCATGTACTATTTTATCAATGGATGATCCACATTTCACTCTCATAAAGTGCATAGGAGCACGTGTTAGAGTTGGCTCTTACATGAGAGCCCACTCCTCTTCTCTCTCCTCCTCTCTCTCCTCCAAATAAGCATGAATATATTATTTTAACCCTTATAGCCAGCTGACTATGACTTATTATACTTGCTCTGAATAGCTCATTTGGAAGGACATATGAAGATCAATGTCGATGCAGGCGGAGTGGTAGCAGCAATCTGCAGAGAAGAGGCCGGTGTCGTATGTGGCGGCCTCAGTTTTAGCTGTACCTGGGATCTCCAATCTAGCAACCTTAGAGGCTGTTGGCCTGCCTGTTGGGTCTGCCTCTTGTTACTGATCTAAATGTTAAGAAACTGCTAGGGTCATCCGATTGCCTTGAGGTCATCAACTCCATCGATTTAACCAACAGCAATTGTTTCTCTATTTTGCACGAGATTGACATGCGAAGATTGGCGCTTGAGAACCTTAGCTTTAGCCACAAGAACAGACGTTTAAATATTCGGGCTCATAACTTAGCTCGGTTCTTTGTGTATTTGAACATGGGCGACGTCTGTGGCTGCTAGAATTACCTGATACCCAAATTGTACCTTTGATGACTGAGTAAATAAAACGTGCCAGGAACCCTAAAACAAAGTTGCCCATCATGCCTGGCATCATCCGCCACTCGCACACGCCAGTCCAAATTTTATCGCTAATGAGTCACAACCTTATTGTCGGGAATGTCGATGGCGACCTTGCTCGTAGAGTAGTGTGTGGGATTGTTAGGAGCAACAATGCAGTGGTAGTTTGTATCCAGGAAACAAAGTTCAACAGTGTCGTGGCTCTGATTTCACTGAATTTTGCTTCGCCCTGGCTGACGGTACCAGGGGTGGCACGCTCGCGGCCGTCCTGGAGGGGTCCGGCGCGGCGACCTGCTGCTCGAGATGCCAGCGTCGCGAGCACCAAGCCAGTGGCTTCCAAGGGAGGCTACGTCGCGCTCTCGTCTTCAGGGCGCACCGGCGCACGCGCGCATCTCCCCCTAGCCCCCTACCCCGTCACACTCCACCTTCCAATCATCTCCATGGACTGGTGGTAAGAGCATCTCCACTCGTCTCCCCGACGAGGCCCCCGAGCGACGTTTTTCTCATCGGGACGGCGAAATTCGGCCCAGTCGCGCCCCTGGTTCCTCGTTTTCGTTCGGATTTGGTCCTTCATCCATCCGGCAAGCCCACAGGGAAGGACCCGATCTGTCCGCGACTGGACACACGAACCCCACCACCACCTCGCTCAAAATCCCCCCGACCCCTCGTATCTCTCTCGCCGCCGGCACCACCCTGCCGGCTTGTTGCCTAGATCACCAGGTGCCGACATCATGGGCCGCCTTCATTGATATGCGCTAGGAGATTCGAGACTCTACAATGCATCAACAGCTGCAAGATGATTTGGTGGAGCACATATGGACGCTCCGAGACAACGCCGACGCCAACTAGTCTGTCTTTATTAATTTGTTTCAAAACTTGTGAAATTGTGTGCTTCATTTGTTTCAGCACTTGTTAAACATTGTATTGATTTTCGCCGAATTTGTTTCAGCAATTTTCTGAATCTTGTTTGCCGAACTTGTTAAATTTTATGTCGAATTTGTTTAAAATATGTCAAATGGCCGAGGTTGGGGGTGTCCTGACGGGGGGACGGTTGAAACTTCGGCGCTCCCCAGGCCAAATTTTCCTCCAATCCGGAGGAAAATTTCGCCGGATTTGGGCGTGGGGAGCGCCAACGAGTGGAGATGGTCTAATAGTATTGATGCATATAATCTGCAGTTCCGTTTATTGATTTCTTAATGTATGTATTATTCCACCATACATAATTTGCTTTTATCGAATTTTTTTTTGCTAGTTTCAGATTAGTCCAATCTTTGCAGCGATGGGAGGTGCTGCGTCCAGGTTGTTGGCTGCTAGGATGAAGCGGAGGCACTGACAGAGGGCGAGGGCAACGAAGAAGACCTTCAGGTCGCTGAACTGTTCACCGTGAACACCATCACCATGGGCCTTGCCCTGCTTCAAGGACGGCAAGGACACGAGAGGCATTTCCGGCCACCACGGTTTACCTGATAGCTCGGCGATTAAGACTGCTTGAACATCTGTGTGAGGCATGACTTTATGGCTTCAGAGTCTGTTCCCAAGAGTGATTTGTATTGATTGGAGATGTTCAGGGCATAGGGACCTCTGTGTTTATGCACACGGAAGAGACTGAAAACCAGGTCACAAAGGTAGTACTTCCTCCTGCCCACCAAACTTGTTTTAGATTCATCAAAATTTAGATGTATCTAGACACTATCTAGTATATTCAAATTTAGTTAAATCGTAGACAAGTTTCATGAGACGGAGAGAGTATATGTACTCGGTATATCAACTTTTAGAAATCATTCTGCGAAACTCATTCGTAGTCCTTCCCGTCGTTCTCCAGCAACCCGACGTATTTAGGTCATGTAAAGTGACCGTCTTCATTTGTTTAGGTCAGGGCGTGGTTTCGGAAATCGGCTAAAAAGGCTAGAGTAACCGTTTGCCTATGTGGTGTCCACAGTGGGCTGACTCATTTTGTTTTACTGATAACCTCATTTAATGACAATCGAGCGCTGGTTCCCACCCTGTCGTGCATATATAATGGACGGTGCAACCGTGACAACAGTAAACCCTATCTAGAATCCATGGGCCGCATCACCGCCATGGCTCGCGCCCCATACCCGGAAGATTCGGACAAAGCACAACTCCACGTGATGGTTGCACTCGAGACGAAGCATACCACTGCGTACGCTCGCGAGGATGAGCTCTATGGGCCCTATTGGGAGTCATGGGGGAGGCGGTAGAGGCGGCGGCGCGCGTGGTTGTTGCCCAGTCGGAGGAGCGCGCACCCCTGGAGTCCCTTCGCCGCCAGCCACCGTCGGTGACCCAAGCCGACATCCAGGCGGACAATGCCAGCCTCGCCGAGGCGAGGGCACTGCTACGGGAGTCACGGGAAACCTTGCTCGCCCTGGGGCCCAGCGTCGTCCACCTAAACGACGACGACGATGACAACCTCGTCGACTTGGGCGACGCCGAGGCCATCGGCGTGACGGATGAGCAGAGGGCGCTACTCGCATCTTTCGAGAGCATCCCGTGGGACGCCGATCGTCATCAGGGGCTAGCGGCGGAGACTCAAGCATGCTCCCAAGCGCTCTCCATGAGGCGGGCGTACGAGATGTCAGCCCCGACGGGAGTCCACCTCGCGGTGCGCAAGGAGGTGGGGGGAGCAGCCGCGGATGGACTGGGGGAACCAGGAGCTGGAGGAGGCCGCCACGGAGGCCACAGTGGCGAGGGTCGTGGCCCGCTACTAGGCCGACAGGGGCGCGACGGCAATAGCGGAGGAAGCGCTGGCCAGAGCCCGGTGGGACGAGGCTCTGTCTGAGGGGCAGGAACGCTGGCGGTAGGACGCGTCCGCCGCCATTCATCGTTGGGAGGCCTTCGCCGCCCACATGGATGTCCACCGTTGGAGGAGCTCCGACTACGTCGGGACGTCAGGGCACGCCGGTGGCCCGTAGGCCACGCGAATGTGAGTAATCCCAGCCATAGTAGGTCACGCGATGGCGACTAGGTACGACCGTGGTAGTTTAGGTTAACTCGTGTGTAATCGTCTCGGTAAAGGTGATCCTTTTCGCCAACCAATAGTAATGAAATCCTATTTGACACTATGTCTCACTGCCCTGCGGACCCGGATACCACCCAGGTGGACCCGCGAGTTGTCCATGCAGCGTTCGCACCGACGCATTCACGTCACAAATTTGGGCCCCGTTTGCGCGGACAGACTGGTTACTTTTTGTCAGGCCGTTGGGCTGGTGGTAGACCCATTTTCTGTCCGCGCGCAAACGGTCAGGCCGCTGCTGATGCCCTTAGGCCATCTCCAACCCGCAATGCATCGCGTCCACGCGCGTCCGAATGGGTCGCGGCGGATAGGAACGCGGTGAATAGGTGCTACAAAAATTTTAGTTCTTTTTCAATTTAGACTTGACACAATAGGTAAATTCTCTATATATGCAACTAAGTGAATTTACCTAGATGAAGAGCCACACAACTAAGCAAGATATCATAAAGCAAGATACACAAGGCAATAAAGGGTAGAGGTAACCGAGAGGGGGGCACGCGGAGACACAATGGATGATTCTCGTAGCTTCTTCCTTTTGAGGGGAAGTACGTCTATGTTGGAGAGGTGTGCTTGCCATGAAGGCCTAACCAATGCCACAAAGGTCTCACCCTATTCTCCGGTGAGCAACGCCACGAAGGCCTAACTCACTTGTCCCCTAAGGGATTTCGTCGAGGCGAAAATCGGGTCTTTACAATGTTTTTGGATACACATCCACAACTGAATTGAAGGCTCCCAAAGCTATACAATAACAAATTATCAATGGTGTAAACAACAACTAGAGTTTCCAAAGGAAAGTTTAGCCAAAGAGGCCCTCAAGTGAATCGGGGGAATTCAAATCGCTTTGGTGAACTTGTAGATTTTCAGTGTCAACTCCTTTTTTTCCTTTTTGAGTAGTAAATCATCTTGTGCTATTTGTTTGAATAAACTCTACACATCTTAGCATACGGTTAAACCCTCACATGTGTTGTTTATCAAACACACAAAATCAAGTAGGAGGCAAAATGCTCTTTCACATATTTTATAGTTCGAGCGTTGTTTTTGGTGGTGGTTAGAGTGTTGCTACTGCGAGTGACAATCACCGTGCGAGAGTCTTTTTTATAAATGCATGCAACATTAACATTTTTGAACAACTTGTTGGTACAGAGTTTAGTGCAATTGCTATCTTCACGATATTTATATTTTTACATTTTTACCAAAACAGTTTCATTCTCCTTGGACCCGACCGGTCTCCCAATTGAGCTCAAATATAAAGTATCTGCAAACAAACAAAAGTTCAAATATAAAAGTAAATCAAAACCTGACCAGCACAAAAAACAGAATTTCATCGTCGAACCTCCGAGTAGAGGAAATGTTTGAATTCTTCCCTCAGTTGCCTCTCTCCAAATTCAAACGCGCGCGACGCATCTTTCGAGGAGATAAAGGGCAGCGACATGCATATGCAATGATCAAGACCAAAAAAAAGGCTCCCTCTTCTCTTGCGAGTTAAAGCTGCCTACCATCTTACCTCCGTGCCACGCATGAAACGCAGGCGTAGAGTTCAGTCACCCTGTTCTTTTTTTTACTGTGTAACTTTGAACAAGACTCATTTGTCTGACAGCTATTTGTTCTAAGAACATTCAAAATGAAGAACGGTGGCAACGATGTCATGTCATTTTAAATCTTACGGTAAATGGGAACACAAAAATTAGTACTCCCTCCGATCACAAAAGGATGTCTAAATATATCAAATTTAAACGGTTTTATGACATCTTTTTATTACAGAGGCAGTAATACATGTAGTTTGGTTGGCGTTGCAGAAAAACATAGCAGTTTTTCTTTTCTTCCAAAGAACATGTATTCGTGTGTTTGCTATAATTGACGTAGAGACAAAGAAAAAGATTCATGAGGGCAAATTTTCTTGAAATTTCATACTACAAACTAGATCTTGAAAGTTCCTTCGATCCATAATAAGTGTCAGGAATCTAAATTTAAACTAAGCTCGTCAATTATTATACAGATGAGGGAGTATATGTAATAACAAATTCATTAAAGTTGAACATAAAGTCCATGCGTACGTGTCGCTTTAATTTGGACTTGAGGACATGAAACGAAATAGTACTAGGACAAGAGCGTCTGACTGACCGCCTCTTCGCTTGGCCGACCACTTCGAAATTCGAACGCTGAAAATAAAGCTGCATTTGGTGATGGCGGCGCCGGGAAGAGGCGCCGGCGAGCCGCCGCGGCAGCAGCCGCAGAGCCGGGGAGCGACGGTGGTGGTGGCGGCGCGGGCCGCGCCCAGGGAGATCCCCAGGGCGGCCGCTGCGTGGGCGCTGGCGCACGTCGCGCGACACGGCGACACCGTCCTCCTCCTCGTCCTCATGCCGCCGCCGCCGCCCGTCGTCTCCGGTACGCCCTCCTCATCCCGAGCTCCCTAATCCATGGCTTCCGCCGTCCATCTGACTAACTGATGTTCAAAAAAACCCGCGCGTTCTCCCCCCTTTCCATTGCTTTCAGGCAAGAGGCCCTGGGGCTTCCCGTTCTTCGCGGGGGCCTGCGCGACCGGCCACGCGGCGGCGCCCGTGCAGAGGTCGGACGTCTCCGAGCTGTGCACGCAGATGATGCTGAGGCTCCGGGACCTCTATGACTACCGTGTACCGAATGCTGCTGCTGTTGTTCGTCAGTTTCAGTTGCCACTCAGCTTTCATCTACACACAATTTCTTTTCAGTTCAGTAACTCATACTGCTTGATTCGCTGCAGGTAGATGTGAAGGTGAGGATCGTACACACCTCGCCCTCCGGCGGCGTGGTGGCCGCCGAGTCGAAGCAAGCACAGGCGAGCTGGGTCGTGCTGGACAGGTAACGCGCGCGACACTGCCACCGCCACACTAGCTGAAGTTTTCAGTATCAGAAGCCTAGTCACTCATATGTGTGTTGCATTGACGTTGCTCAGGGACCTGAAGCTTGAGGAGAGGCACTGCATGCAGGACCTCCAATTCAACATCGTCTTCATGAGGCGCTCCCGGCCCAAAGTTGTCCGGCTCAACCTGGCGGAGAAACAGCCGGAGGAACCAGCTCCGGTGCTGCCGCCGCAGCCCGAGCCGAGCGCTTCAGATGGTGGTGAAGTTGCAGGTGGTATAGAAGAGGAGGAGACGGTCTCAATCCGAGGCCCCGAGGTGACGCCGAGCTGCAGCACAGAGTCGGAAACACCGTGTGACAGTACTGATGTTGGGGTGTTGTCTGTTTCAAGCTCGGACCCTGGAATTTTTGTCAAAAAGGACCACCCTCCCCAATTCATTGACAAAAAGGACCACCTGTGAGTTGAATTGACAAAAAGGACCACCTCATGTGTGGCGGCAGAGCCCCAGGCAACACGTGTCGCCTGCCGCCACAGCCGGAGGCGGCAGGGCCTGCCGCCGTTGCCGGTGGCGGCATGTCCACCGTAATCAATGAATAGTGTCCTGATCGATGAACAGTGCACGTTAGCTACAAAATTTGTTGAATTTGTCTTTTTTGCTGAGCCTAAAATACAACGTATTTTACAGTGATTTTTTGCAGGGTTGTAGTGCATAGAGTTAGCTACATGTAGGTATTTTTTCGAATTTTTTGAGATGTTTTAAAAAAATTCAAAATGGGCTACTATTCATAGATCAAGATAATGTGGACATGCCGCCACGGGCAACGGCGGCAGGCCCTGCCGCCTCCAGCTGTGGCGGCAGGCGACACGTGTCGCCTGGGGGCTGTGCCGCCACACAGGAGGTGGTCTTTTTTGTCAATTCTACTCACAGGTGGTCCTTTTTGTCAATGAATTGGGGAGGGTGGTCCTTTTTGACAAAAATTCCGGACCCTGGTGCTTCTCCATTTTGTGGTTCTGAAACAGATGCCTCTCTGAAGAAAGAGTTGAGAGAGGATATGGGAGCTGCCTCTGTCTCAAGCTCAGACCATGGCACTTATCCATTTTGTGATTCTGAAACAATTAGCTCTGTTAAGAAAGATGCAACCGAGGATGTCGGAACATGCTGTGCCGTAAGCTCAGAACCTGGCACTTCTCCATTTTGTGATTCAGAAGCAGATGTCTCTCTGAAGAAAGAAGCCGCCAAAGATACCGGAACATGCTCTGTTACAAGCTCGGACCATGTTACTTCTACATTTTGTAATTCAGAAGCAGACATTTCTCTGAAGCAAGAAGGAACCTATGATACCGGAGCGTCCTCTGTCCCGAGCTCAGACCCTGCCAGTTCTCCATTTTGTGATTCAGAAACAAATACCTCTCTGACGAATGAAGTGACCGACAATACCGGAACATCCTCTGTTGCTAGCTCGCGCCCTGTCACTTCTCCACTTTGTGTTTCGGGAACAGATAGCCCTCTGAAGAAAGTAGCAGACAATGATAATGTACAGCATTTGCATGTCAACATATCTGATTCCGAGACGGAAACTTCAACCCCTCAGGCAGCAGCCTCATTGCTTCAACGATGGATGGCTGACATTCTGCAGAGACCTGTATCCTCCAAAGTAGTAACACCAAACCGTCCTAGATCTAGGAGAACTCCCACGGCGCACGCTTTGCTCGAGAAGATCTCCAAGCTGGACCTGCTGACTGAGATCAGCGCTGTCAGGAGCAGGTCTGACTTGAACTTCAGAGGAAACGTGAGAGACGTCGTGTCCTTGTCGAGGAGCGCACCGCCCGGGCCACCGCCTTTGTGCTCCGTATGTCAGCACAAGACACCTGTGTTCCGGAAACCACCACGGTGGTTCAGCTATGGGGAGCTAGAGTATGCAACTGGTGGCTTCTCCAGAGCAATCTTCTTGGCTGAGGGTGGGTTTGGGTCCGTCCACAGAGGGGTGCTTCCTGATGGCCAAGCGATTGCTGTTAAGCAGTACAAACTTGCTAGCTCCCAAGGTGATGTCGAGTTTTGCTCGGAGGTGGAGGTTCTGAGCTGTGCACAGCACCGGAATGTTGTGATGCTCATTGGTTTTTGTGTCGAAGACAAGAGACGGTTATTGGTTTGAGTACATTTGCAACAGATCATTGGATACACATCTTTATGGTAAGCTACATTTTATCCTGAAACGTGAAAACTCAATGTGACAAGTCATTTAGACAAAGATGCATCTGTTCAGCTTTGATGATTCTTGTATTCATTTCTCATGGCAATATTTGGACAAAAGGGAAGTGTACTTATTTAAATTAATGAGTCTAACCTTGCTATAAAAATTGCACTGTATTAGGTAGTAACAGAGAGACGTTGGGGTGGGCTGCCAGACAAAAGATTGCAGTTGGAGCAGCCAGAGGGCTGCAGTACCTCCATGAAGAATGCAGGGTTGGTTGCATAATTCATCGTGATATGAGACCAAACAACATCCTTGTCACACATGATTTTGAGCCACTGGTAAGATCATCAACTTTCTCACATTGTAAACAAGTCACTGCCAGCATCGAAATTTATTTCCGCAATGATGTGACAATTGCTATAAAACCTTAGCTCATACCTACATTATGTTGGGCCTTAATAACCATGTGTTATTTATGTGCTAAATAACTATCTGGTTGTCTTTGATCCACTGTGGCTATTGTTTCTGATTTCCTTTATTCATGAAGCTCGGTATCACTGTGGCCACTGTGGCTAGTTTTATTATAATGTTAAGTGTGATAGAGTTGTCTTCCCATTGGTGTCATTGGGTTCAGTATTGACTGTATTTCATGATGAGATTGAAGTTCATTTCAAAATGGTGTCACAGGTCGGCGATTTTGGCTTGGCTAGATGGCAACCTGATGGAGACATGGGTGTCGAAACAAGAGTCATCGGCACATTTGGGTAAGCTATCAGATATACACATTCCTATGCTTGGTCAGGTGTAGCTTGTAATTTTGGCAAATCTGAGCTTCTTGTTTTCACTGCGCAGTTATCTGGCACCTGAATATGCCCAGAGCAGGCAAATAATTGAGAAGGCCGATGTCTACTCATTTGGGGTAGTTCTAGCGGAACTTGTCACTGGGCGCAAGGCTGTCGATATTAACAGACCAAAGGGCCAACAGTTCCTAACTGAATGGGTGAGCGCCACATAATTAAGTAACTACTACTATCATATCCCTTTCTGATTTTCTCTTCGCTGGTTAATGACTAATGATTATGTGGTTCCTAAAGAAAGTATAAATCTGTGGTATGAACACGATAGCTAGTGCCTAGTAGTGATGGCTTTCACTAACTGAAGAATTCTGTGTCAAAGAATATATATTTTTGTAAGAGAAAACAATGTTGTTTATACCATCAACCAAAATGAAACTAACGGATATTTCTGTACCTGTTTATGCTCAATCAGCAACACAAACTAAAAGCGAAGTGGATTTTGTTTCTATTTTGATCCATTTGCATCACATGCCATGGTACCAACCCTGTTCACTTCATTTGGCAACAGGCCCGGCCTCTACTGGAAGACCACGCACTTGATGACCTCATCGACCCGCGCCTCGAGGACCGCTTCTGCGAAAACGAGGTCTACTGCAAGCTGCACGCGGCGAACCTGTGCATAAGGCGTGACCCTCACTCGAGGCCACGCATGTCCCATGTTAGTCAGAAGCATTTCACCATCTCTTAGTAGGAACAATCTCCACATATAATATATGCTCACACTTGTTCTCACATCTCCTAACTGTCAGGTCCTCCGCATACTGGAGAGTGACATGGCCCTGAAAAAACTTGAGTATTTGAACTTACCTTTAGAGGAGTGTCGTCTTCGAAAGCTCCCTGAAGTTTTGGGTAGATTCATTCAACTCAAGTACTTAAATCTATCAGGTTTTAGGGGCCTAATAGAATTGCCAAGTTTATTTGGGAGTCAAAAAAACGTTGGTGCATCTTTATCTATCACACTGTTGTTATCTTAGTGGTCTAGATGAAGCTTTGGTTGGTCTTCCCAATCTACAACATTTGAATTTACACGGTACATCTATGATGTTGCTGCCACAAGGCGTGACCAACCTTCGGTATTTGAATGCATCTAGGATGACGTTCTTCCAGGAATATATGGAGATTCAACTACATATGCAGTAATCTTTCGAATCTGCAGCATTTGGACTTGTCTGATAATGGTTTCATTGAAAGTATACCTGAAAGTATTTGTAACCTGAGAAAGCTGCATACAACCTCTCAAGATGCAAATATCTTACAAAGATACAAAAAAGTATAGGTACAATCGATTGTTTGAAGTTTCTTGATATAAATGGTTGTCCCAGAATCTCCAAAGCCCCTCACCTTGGTAGCACTGCAATATTGTTACCACACTTTGCGGTGCAGCCTGGTGATGGTCACTCTAGAGCATTTCTAGCCGCGTCCCCCAAAGGGATCTGGGATGCGCTGGACAAAAAATCGTTTCCAACCGCACGCCTTAAAGCTCTTTTTCTGCGGGACCTACTACATTGCTAGTTGAAAACTGCAACGTACCTTTACATCAGTGGAGGTTGCTTCAGCACTTACCTAGCCTCACTTGTTTTCATATTAAATGATTAGTTGATCACCGGCTCACCATCATCCAACATCTCTCCTCTCTAAAGACTAAATCTACGAGACATGTGGCAGTTCACAAGGCTAGAACTGGGTCGATTGCAAAAACATGCCATCATTGTCGCACTGGTTAGGAGAATTAACCTCCCTCAAAGAGCTTGTCATGTTGTACTGTGATGTCGTGTGTTCTTTGCCACAAAGCATATAACAACTGACCCATCTCAAGAAACTACACATTAGTGGCTGTTGAGATACATATCCTTGTATATCCGGATGTGTATCTTCTGTAGTTATGTATAGCGATACATATCTTTGTATTGATTATTGGGCCCGCCTCCTTCCTTGTATAGTCGAGGACGTGGCCTATATATGTAACACCATATGCACCCAATCAATACATTGTGAGTTGCATCCCTCTCTACATGGTATCAGACACCTACCGTTCCTAACCTAGCCGCCGCGCCCCTTTCTCCCCGCGCGCCGCCCCACCCTCCAACCCTAGTGCCGCCGCCCTTGTGCCGCCGCCGCGTGTGCCCCTCCTCACGCCGCGCCGCCACCGCACCTGCAGCCGCCGCCGCGCCTCCCTCCCCAACCCCGCGCCGTCACCATCCCCCGCGCGCGCGTCATCGTGCCGTCGGTCTTCAACGACAGCAACCCCTACGCCCACAACATGCCGGTGCCGCGCCCGCCGACTCACCAGGTGCCCTTCACCGCGACACCGCCCTACGCCCCGGCCTTCACCGCCACGCCGCCGTCCTACGCCCCGGCCTACCACGCCGCGCCCGCACCTGGCTCTTACGCCGGTGACGGCAACTGGTTTATGGACACGGGCGCCTCGTCTCACATGGCCGCTCACCCGGGTAACCTTTCCTATTCCTTTCCCACTTCCACCGAGTCTCGCATCATTGTCGGTAACTGCGCCGGTCTTCCTATTTCTCACATTGGTTCTGCTAATTTTCCATCTACTTCTAAACCACTGTCTCTCAATAATGTCCTTGTGTCTCCCCAGCTTATTCAGAATTTAGTCTTTGTTAAAACTCTTTCTCGTGACAACTCTGTGTCTGTTGAATTTGATGCTTTTGGTTTTTCTGTTACATGGTTTTTTTAATTTTCGGATCAAACCATCCATGTCTTAAATCAGGAAATAGAATAAGAAGCTCATTGTTGTCCATTATGCCTTACTAGTGTAAACAAGAAACAAAAAGATGCAATTGCAGGATCTAAAGGAAATAGCTTCGAGCACAAACACAATGGTGCCGAGAGAAATGCTTATTACCTGGAACCGGAGTATGAGTGCCTTTTACCTTTCCTCCCGGCAACGGCGCCGGAAAAGTGGTTGATGTCTACGGGAGCTTCTATTCTTGTAGACGGTGTTGGGCCTCCAAGAGCGAGAGGTTTGTAGAACGGCGAGCAAGTTTCCCTTAAGTGGATCACCCAAGGTTTATCGAACTCGGGGAGGAAGAGGTCAAAGATATCCCTCTCATGCAACCACTGCAACCACAAAGCAAGAAGTCTCTTGTGTCCCCAACACACCTAATAGGTGCACTAGTTCGGCGAAGAGATAGTGAAATACATGTGGTATGAATATATATGAGCAGTAGTAACAGTGCCAGAAAAGTGCTTTGCCCAGGACTGGCGTGTGGTTGATGGTGGTAATATTGCAGGCAGTACAAATGCAGTAGAACAGTAAACAAGCATCGATAATAGCAGTATTTAGGAACAAGGCCTAGGGATTATACTTTCACTAGTGGACACTCTCAACTTTGATCACATAACAGAATAAATAAATAAATGCTAGACTCTACACTCTCTTGTTGGATGATGAACACCACTAACTGTGTAGGATTACACGAGCCCTCAATGCCGGAGTTAACAAGCTCCACAATATTCGATGTTCATATTTAAATAACCTTAGAGTGCATGACAGATCAACATAACCAAACCAAGTACTAACATAACATGCACCTCTGTCACCTTCACGCTACGAAAGGAGGCATAGATCACATCAATACCATCATAGCAATAGTTAACTTCATAATCTACAAGAGATCACAATCATAGCCTACGCCAAGTACTACACGATGCACACACTTGTCACCATTACACCGTGCGGGAGGAATAAACTACTTTAATAACATCACTAGAGTAGCACACGGATAAATTGTGATACAAAACACATTGCAATCATAAAGAGATATAAATAAGCACTTCACTATGCCATTCATAATAGTGAATAAGTATTCTGTGAAATATAGCCTAAGAGACCCACACGGTGCACACACTCGTCACCTTTACACACGTGGGACAAGGAGTCTCCGGAGATCACATAAGTAAAATCCACTTGACTAGCACAATGACATCTAGATTACAAGCATCATCATATGAATCTCAATCATGTAAGGCAGCTCATGAGATTATTGTATTGAAGTACATAGGGAGAGAGATGAACCACATAGCTACCGGTACAGCCCCGAGCCTCGATGGAGAACTACTCCCTCCTCATGGGAGACAGACAGCGGTGATGAAGATGGCGGTGGTGATGATGGAGGAGCCTTCCGGGGGCACTTCCCCGTCCCGGCGGCGTGCCGGAACAGAGACTCCTGTCCCCCAGATCTTGGCTTCGCGATGGCGGCGGCTCTGGAAGGTTTCTCGTACCGTGGTTTTTTCGTCTCGAGGTTTTAGGTCGAGGGGCTTCTTATAGGCGAAGAGGCGGCGTCAGAAGGTCAACGAGGCGACGACATGCTAGGGGGCGCGGGCCACCCCCAGGCCGCGCCGGCCTACCATCTGGTGGGCACGTGGCCCCCCTCCGGCGACTCTCGGGTGTTCCGGATGCTTCGGGGATTCTAAGATGCTGGGCGTTGATTTCGTCCGATTCCGAGAATATTTCCTTACTAGGATTTCTGAAACCAAAAATAGCAGAAAACAGCAACTGGCCCTTCGGCATCTCGTCAATAGGCTAGTTCCGGAAAACGCATAAATATGACATAAAGTATGCATAAAACATGTAGATATCATCAACAATGTCGCATGGAACATAAGAAATTATCGATACGTCGGAGACGTATCATAGGCTGAAGGGGATGGTAGGGATTGGATGAGATTG
>NC_061513.1:317637875-317680745 GCF_022539505.1 Lolium rigidum | reverse complement strand
GGAATAAAAAATATAGTTTCGGGGAGGAACACGATAATGTTGTCGATGAAGAAGGGGATGCCTTGGGCATCCCCAAGCTTAGACGCTTGAGTCTTCTTGAAATATGCAGGGATGAACCACCGGGGCATCCCCAAGCTTAGACTTTTCACTCTTCTTGATCATAGTATATCATCCTCCTCTCTTGACCCTTGAAAACTTCCTCCACACCAAACTCGAAACAACTCATTAGAGGGTTAGTGAACAATAAAAATTAACATGTTCAGAGGTGACACAATCATTCCTAACACTTCTGGACATTGCTCAAAGCTACTGGAAGGTAATGGAACAAAGAAATCCACCCAACACAGCGAAAGAAGCAATGCGAAATAAAAGGCAGAATCTGTCAAAACAGAACAGTCCGTAAAGATGAATTTTAAAATGGCACCAGAGTTGCTCAGATGAAAATGCTCAAATTGAATGAAAGTTGCGTACATATCTGAGGATCACTCAGGTAAATTGGCATAATTTTCTAAGTTACCTACAGAGAATTAGGCCCAGATTCGTGACAGCAAAGAAATCTGTAACTGCGCAGTAATCCAAATCTAGTATGAACTTTTCTATCAACGACTTTACTTGGCACAACAAAACACAAAACTAAGATAAGGAGAGGTTGCTACAGTAGTAAACAACTTCCAAGACACAAAATAAAAACAAAGTACTGTAGCAAAATAAACACATGGGTTATCTCCCAACAAGTTCTTTCTTTATAGCCGTTAAGATGGGCTCAGCAATTTTAATGATGCACTCGCAAGAAATAGTAGTTGAAGCAAAAGAGAGCATCAAGAGGCAAATTCAAACAAATTTAAGTCTAACATGCTTCCTATGAAAAGGAATCTTGTACACAAATGAATTCATGAAGAACAAAGTGACAAGCATAAGAGGATAAAACACGAGTAACTTCAAGATTCTCAACATAAAGAGGGGAAACTTAATATTATTAAGATGCATATAACCATGTTTCCCTCTCTCATAATAACTTTCAGAGGCATCATGAACAAAATCAACAATGTAACTATCACATAAAGCATTCTTATCATGAGTCTCATGCATAAAATTATTACTCTCCACATAAGCATAATCAATTTTATTAGTACTAGTGGGAGCAAATTCAACAAAGTAGCTATCATTATTATTCTCATCATCAAATATAGGAGGCATATTGTAATCATAATCAAATTTATCCTCCATAACATGCGGCAACAAAAGACTACTATCATTATAATCATCATAAATAGGAGGCAAAGTATCATCAAAGAAAATTTCCTCCTCAATGCTTGCGGGACTAAAAAGATCATGCTCATCAAAACCAGCTTCCCCAAGCTTAGAATTTTCCATAGCATTAGCAACAATAGTGTTCAAAGCATTTATATCAATAACATTCCCATTAGCATGCATATAAAGTTCCATGGGTTTTTTAATTTTCTCTTCAAACACATCATGTCCTAATTCAAGATAAAGTTCATAAAGATCTCTCATATTTTTGTTGTTTTCCATTATGCCTAACTAGTGTAAACAAGAAACAAAAAGTTGCAATTGTAGGATCTAAAGGAAATAGCTTCGAGTACTTACGGTGCCGGAAAATAGCTTAGTAGCCGAGATCCGGAGTGTCAGTACCTTTTACCTTTCCTCCCCGGCAACGGCGCCAGAAAATAGCTTGATGTCTACGCCCCCCCTCCTTTTCCTGTAGACAGTGTTGGGCCTCCAAGAGCAGAGGTTTGTAGGACAGCAGCAAGTTTTCCCTTAAGTGGATCACCCAAGGTTTATCGAACTCAGGGAGGAAGAGGTCAAAGATATCCCTCTCATGCAACCACGCAACCACAAAGCAAGAAGTCTCTTGTGTCCCCAACACACCTAATAGGTGCACTAGTTCGGCGAAGAGATAGTGAAATACGGGTGGTATGAATATATATGAGCAGTGGCAACGGCACCGGAAAAGTGCTTTGCCCGGGACGATAAACAAGCGGTAGTAACGCAGCAGTAGTAACGCAGATAAAACGAGTAAACAAGCGGCGATAGCGATATTTAGGAACAAGGCCTAGGGATCGGACTTTCACTAGTGGACACTCTCAACATTGATCACATAACAGAATAGATAAATGCATACTCTACACTCTTGTTGGATGATGAACACATTGCGTAGGATTACACGAACCCTCAATGCCGGAGTTAACAAGCTCCACAATTCAATGTTCATATTTAAATAACCTTAGAGTGCATGAAAGATCAATACGACTAAACCAAGTACTAACATAGCATGCACACTTGTCACCTTCATGCTAAGAAAGGAGGCATAGATAATATCAATACTATCATAGCAATAGTTAACTTCATAATCTACAAGAGATCATAATCATAGCCTACGCCAAGTACTAACACGGATGCACACACTGTCACCATTACACCGTGCAAGAGGAATAGAATACTTTAATAACATCACTAGAGTAGCACATAGATAAATTGTGATACAAAACTCATATGAATCTCAATCATGTAAAGCAGCTCATGAGATTATTGTATTGAGATACATGGGAGAGAGATGAACCACATAGCTACGGCGGAGCCCTCAGCCTCGGGGTGGATTACTCCCTCCTCATCATGGAGGCAGCGCTGGCGGTGAAGATGGCGGTGGAGACGGCGGTGGAGATGGCTCCGGGGGCAATTCCCCGTCCCGGCAGGGTGCCAGAACAGCGACTTCTGTCCCCCGAATTGGACTTTCACGATGGCGGTGGCTCTGGATGGTTTTCTCTGTTTCCGTCGAACTCTCAGGGTTTTCGCGACGGAGGCTTTAAATAGGCAGAAGGGCAAGGTCGGTGGACTTCTGGGGGGCCCACACTATAGGGGGGCGCGGGCCCCCCCTTGGCCGCGCCGGCCTAGGGTTTGGTGGCCCTGTGCCCCCTCTCTGGCGGTTCTCGTGTGTTCTGGATGCTTCCGGGCAAAATATGAACCTGGGCGTTGATTTCGTCCGATTCCGAGAATATTTCGTTACTAGGATTTCTGAAACCAAAAACAGCGAGAAAACGAGAGCGGCACTTCAGCATCTTGTTAATAGGTTAGTTCCAGAAAATGCACGAATATGACATAAAGTGTGCATAAAACATGTAGATATCATCAATAATGTGGCATGGAACATAAGAAATTATCGATACGTCGGAGACGTATCATAGGCTAGCAAGGTTATTTGAAGCAAACACAAGTATGAACCGGTACAGCAAAACTTACATAAGAACATATTGCAAGCATTATAAGACTCTACACTGTCTTCCTTGTTGTTCAAACCCTCACCAGAAAATATCTAGACTTAGAGAGACCAATCATGCAAACCAAATTTCAACAAGCTCTACAGTATTTCTTCACTAATAGGTGCAAAGTACATGATGCAAGAGCTTAAACATGAGCACAACAATTGCCAAGTGTCAAATTATTCAAGACATCATACCATTTACCACATGTAGCATTTTCTGTTTCCAACCATATAACAATTAACGAAGCAGTTCAACCTTCGCCATGAACATTAAAAGTAAAGCTAAGAACACATGTGTTCATATGAACCAGCGGAGCGTGTCTCTCTCCCACACAAGCATTTATTCAGAGAATGAAAATAACAAAAACAAAAATAAAAGCACACAGACGCTCCAAGTAAAGTACATAAGATGTGACCGAATAAAAATATAGTTTCAAGAGAAGTGACCTGATAATTTGTTGATGAAGAAGGGGATGCCTTGGGCATCCCCAAGCTTAGATGCTTGAGTTTTCTTGAAATATGCAGGGATGAACCACGGGGGCATCCCCAAGCTTAGACCTTTCACTCTCCTTGATCATATTGTATCATCCTCCTCTCTTGACCCTTGAAAACTTCCTCCACACCAAACTCGAAACAAACTCATTAGAGGGTTAGCGCATAATCAAAAATTCACATGTTCAGAGGTGACACAATCATTCTTAACACTTCTGGACATTGCACAAAGCTACTGGAGGTTAATGGAACAAAGAAATCCATCCAACACAGCAAAAGAGGCAATGTGAAATAAAAGGCAGAATCTGTCAAAACAGAACAGTCCGTAAAGACGAATTTTTTAGAGGCACCAGACTTGCTCAGATGAAAATGCTCAAATTGAATGAAAGTTGCGTACATATCTGAGGATCACGCACGTAAATTGGCTTATTTTTCTAAGTTATCTACAGATGTAGCGACTCAATTTCGTGACAGCAAGAAAACTGTTTCTGCGCAGTAATCCAAATCTAGTATCAACTCTACTATCAAAGACTTTACTTGGCACAACAATGCAATAAAATAAAGATAAGGAGAGGTTGCTACAGTAGTAACAACTTCCAAGACACAAATATAAAACAAAGTACTGTAGTAAAAGAAACACATGGGTTATCTCCCTAGAAGTTCTTCCTTTATAGCCATTAAGATGGGCTCAGCAGTTTTAATGATGCACTCGCAAGAAATAGTATTTGAAGCAAAAGAGAGCATCAAGAGGCAAATTCAAAACAAATTTAAGCCTAACATGCTTCCTATGAAAGGGAAACTTGTAAATAAACAAGTTCATGAAGCATAATGCAACAAGCATACAAAGATAAAACAAGTGTAACTTCAAAAATTTCAGCATATAGAGAGGAAACTTAATATTATTAAGATGCATATAACCATATTTCCCTCTCTCATAATAACTTTCAGTAGTATCATGAGCAAACTCAACAATATAACTATCACATAAAACATTCTTATCATGAGTCTCATGCATAAAAGTATCATTACTCTCCACATAAGCATAGTCATTCTTATTAATTGTAGTGGGAGCAAATTCAACAAAGTAGCTATCATTATTATTCTCATCAAGTGTAGGAGGCATAGTATAATCATAAAAAAATTTACTCTCCATAGTAGGTGGCACCAAAAGGCTACTATCATTATAATCATCATAAATGGGAGGCAAAGTATCATCAAAGTAAATTTTCTCCTCCATGCTTGGGGGACTAAAAATATCATGCTCATCAAAGCCTGCTTCCCCAAGCTTAGAATTTTCCATAGCATTAGCAACAATGGTGTTCAAAGCATTCATACTAATAACATTGCTATTTTGCAAACAAAGTTCCATGGGTTTTTTAATTTTCTCTTCAAACACCTCATGTCCTAACTCAAGATAAATTTCATAAAGATCTCTAATTTTTTGTTGTTTTCCATTAAGCCTAACTAGTGTAAACAAGAAACAAAAAGATGCAATTGCAGGATCTAAAGGAAATAGCTTCGAGCAATCACAACGGTACCAACAAAGTGTTTGGTTACCTGGGACCGGAGTGTGAATGCCTTTTACCTTTCCTCCCCGACAACGGCGCTAGAAAAGTGCTTGCTGTCCACAACTGGCGCGTGGTTGACGTGGGAGGTTTGATGGCGGTTGACGGGCTTGAAGGAGTGTCTTGATTCGTCCCCGGCAACGGCGCCAGAAAAGTGCTTGATGTCTACTCACGCTTCTATTCCTGTAGACAGTGTTGGGCCTCCAAGAGCAGAGGTTTGTAGAACAGCAACAAGTTTCCCTTAAGTGGATCACCCAAGGTTTATCGAACTCAGGGAGGAAGAGGTCAAAGATATCCCTCTCAAGCAAACCCTGCAACCACAATACAAGAAGTCTCTTGTGTCCCCAACACACCTAATACACTTGTCAGATGTATAGGTGCACTAGTTCGGCGAAGAGATAGTGAAATACAGGTGGTATGAATGTATATGAGCAGTAGTAACGGTGCCAGAAAAGTGCTTGTTGGCGTGCAGTTGATGTGGGAGATATTGCAGGAAGTACAGATGCAGTAAAACAGTAAACAAGCGATGATTGCAGTATTTGGAAACAAGGCCTAGGGATCCTACTTTCACTAGTGGACACTCTCAACATTGATCACATAATAAAACCACTCTACACTCTCTTGTTGGATGATGAACACCACTAATTGTGTAGGGCTACAAGAGCACCTCAATGCCGGAGTTAACAAGCTCCACAATATTCGATATTCATATTTAAATAACCTTAGAGTGCATGATAGATCAACACAACTATACCAAGTACTAACATAGCATGCACACTGTCACCTTCAACTATGAAAGGAGGAATAGATCACATCAATACCATCATAGTAATAGTTAACTTCATAATCTACAAGAGATCATAATCATAAACTACGCCAAGTACTACATGATGCACACACTGTCACCATTACATCATGGAGGAGGAATAGAGTACTTTAATAACATCACTAGAGTAGCACATAGATGAATAGTGATACAAAACTCATATGAATCTCAATCATGTAAGGCAGCTCATGAGATCATTGTATTGAAGTACATAGGAGAGAGATTAACCACATAGATACCGGTACAGCCCTTAGCCTCGATGGAGAACTACTCCCTCCTCATGGGAGACAGCAGCGTTGATGAAGATGGCGGTGGTGTCGATGGAGATGCCTTCCGGGGGCACTTCCCCGTCCCGGCAGGGTGCCGGAACAGACACTCCTGTCCCCCAGATCTTGGCTTCGCGATGGCGGCGGCTCTGGAAGGTTTCTCGTACCGTGACTTTTTCGTATCGAAGATTTAGGTCAGGGACCTTTAAATAGGCGAAGAGGCGGAGTCGGAGGGCTGACGACGCGACGACACAATAGGGGGGCGCGGCCCAGGCCCTGGCCACGCCACCTGCATGTGTGGGCCCCCTGTGGCCCTCCTCTGTTGGCTCTCGGGTGTTCTGGAAGCTTCGTGGAATTCTAAGATGCTGGGCGTTGATTTCGTCCAATTCCGAGAATATTTCCTTACTAGGATTTCTGAAACCAAAAACAGCAGAAAACAGGAACTGACACTTCGGCATCTTGTCAATAGGTTAGTTCCGAAAAATGCATCAAAACGATATAAAGTGTGAACAAAACATGTAAGTATTGTCATAAAACAAGCATGGAACATCAGAAATTTCATGAACCTTCTCTACAACTTTGGTCATGTCAAGCTTCGAGTGGCATATTTGAAGCATGATAAGAGCAAACCTGGCGCCAGCTATTAGTTGAGCTTTCACAAAACCGTGGATTTTGTGCGAGTCCTCAAATTTTTCCATCAGCTCAGGAAGGGTCTTAGGCTGAACATTTCGAGGAAACATGGAGTTATAAATCATAGATAAGGTCTTCGTACAGAAGTCAAGGAATTCACGAACTTGGCAGGCTCGATCTTGGAATCTGACAATCTGTCGGGTACGTTCAGGGGTAGCCCAAAAAAGGACGCCATGGTCAAGTGCAAGGTTAATAAGATAATTGGATCTTGTGTCCACCCGTTGATTTTCAGCATCAGCGTCTAAAAAGGGACCTACTTGGTAAAAGCATACAAGTTAAAAATAGGAAACATGAAAAGGAAAAGGTGAAGGATAGGGTTAAGAGGCATACCTGCTATATCTTGGCTTGCCTCGATCATCAAATCAAGCATGCAGTTTTCTCGGGAGGCAGCTTGCGCAGCCTCAGCAACTGCAGTTTCTTTCAATACCATGGCTTCTTGGGCTTGTTGAATAGCAAGTTTTTCCTTTTCGGAGGACCTTCGAGATTGCTCCATTATTATGAGAGCCTGTTTCTTCATCGACTTTAGTTGCTGACGAAGTTCGTTCAAATCTTCAGTATGTGTAGTACTCGAAGAACTTTTGATAAACTCGCCAGCAGAGGATTTTTTCGAGCAAGGCGCAGAAGGCAAGACAGTTGGTGGGGGTACCACGGTATAGTTGTCAAAAATCAACTGGAAAAGGGAAAAACTTCGGTATCAATAACTTTGGCAAGATAGTTTTTCATTGATAAAGATCAGATATTTACAATAACCATTACAAGGAGAGTTCCTAGTGAACAAATGGTAAAGTTGTCGCCCAAACTATCATGGCAACAACGTCAAAAGAAGGACAGCAAAACAAAAAAAGAAGTGGTCTACTTGACCTCCGGCTTCGACGAACTTGGAGCTGGAGTTGGTTTGAATCCTAGGAAGGCAAGGATTTTCTTTGAGTTTGGCTTGGCAGCCTTGATCAAAGACACCCATGTCTTCGTCTCCATCTTCGGCACGTCGCCAACCTTGGCCCAGTCGACGTTTTGCTGACTGTTAGCAACCAAGGCAATGGTGCCTTCAACACCAACCTTCAAGCCTTCTTGTCAAAGATTGTGTCCAAGATCTTCGTCAGCGTTGAAGCACTTGGCCAGTTCAGCAAAAGTCTTGGGTTCTTCTTTCTTCGGGAAGAAAAATGGGAAAAGCTTCGCCAGGCCAGAGTCAGCATCGTCAATGCCTTGGCGTGCTTCGTCTCCATGAATCTCGAGGAGGGAAAGCGCGTCGAGAAGATGATCACCTTCAGGGAGTTCAAGTTCGTACTCTTGGCGCGTCCTCCCTGACGATGGAAAAATACCTTGTTAAAAGAAGCTTGTTAAGGAAAGGACGGTACTCAAAGAACAAAAGAAACAGTTAGGGCACTTACTGACAAAACGTCGACTTTGAGACTCTAGTCGAGAGATAATTGCTTTCTCTCGAGCGGTTTGCTGAGTGATGTGGTCACTCAGAGAGGTTTCTGCATTGTGAAGTCTCTTTCGAAGATCTTCAACAACGGCGACGCTTGATTCCGCCTTCTTGCGAGCATTTTCGCTTTGCTCCAATTTTAGAGCAAGAGCTTCAGCACGTTTGTTGGCTTCCGCAAGGTCGGCTGGAAAAACAATCGACAAAAACAATTGTCATGCCAACAATTATGATGCAGAAAATCCAATCAGGAGAAAGATAGCAAGATAGTACCTTTCAGTTGGTTCGAAAGGTCACGGTACCCGACAAATTGGGTACCGAGACGGAAAAATTCCTTCATCAAAGGCTGGAGAGATCCAAGGAAAGAAAAATCAAATATAGTGTGGAAAAAGTTTGGCGACAACAAGCAAAAATAGGCAACATTCAAGAAAATAAAGAGAAAACTTACATCATCTAATGAAGGAGTCGTGAAACCACCAGTTAATTGGGTGGATTCTTCGACTGGCTCAACCCTGGCTCTCTTCGGTGAAGGGGCTCGGGGGCTTACAGCTGGAGCAGTAAGCTCAATAACTCGTTGAGGAGCCGAGATTTCGTCTCCATCAGGCTGAGCTTCCGAGATAACCAAAGTACGAGACGTGCTCGTTCGAGCAGTCATGTCAATGGGGGGATTGTCCTCCTCTTCATCACTGCAAAAAAATAGATTACAGTATAAAGAGACTATATAAAAAAAATTTCAAGAGCAAAATAGTAACAAGAAAAACTTACGAGCTAATAAGGGCAGCTTCATAAGGGTTTAAAGTTGTCCTTTCTTCAGTAGGAGCAACTTCTTCGGCATGAGATGTGCCGGCTTTGGATGTGCCAGTGTCGACAACCTCGAGCCTCTTTCTTTTGTTTCCTGGGGAAACAGCAGAAGGAAGGGATTGTGTCGACTCGCTGGCGTCAGATTCAACTTCTTTTTCAGAGGAAGCCGCAGATTTGCGAGAACCTGCGACTTCACTCTCAGGGAGAGAAGTACCCTGGTTGTCGTCAGTGACAACAGCATGTTCTTCAACTTCTCTGTCTTCGGGAAGAGGAGGTAGATAAGCTAGGACCGGATGGTTCTACAAAAATAGCGACAAGGAAATATGCAGGGGTGTCAATAAAAAAGTAGCAGTCGATAAAACAGCAAAAATTTGGGAAGACAAAAAAGTCGAGAGGACAAAATACAAGGAAAATACCTGGGGGAGAGGATTGGTGGTGCTGTATGGCTCCACGCGGCAAGAGGATGGAATAGGATCCTTCTTGCTGAGTGATGAAATTCTTAGAATAAGCTTCTCCAAGTCCTTTACAGAAAGATCTTTGGAGAGCCTATTAGCATCTTTTTCGCCAGCATAAGTCCAGAGGGGATTTTTGCGAGCCTGCAGAGGCTGCACTCTAATCCTAAGGAAATAGGCTGTGATCTGGATACCCGACAGTTCCTTGCCTCGGGTATTCTGAAGCTCGTGGATACGGGACATGAGAGCCTCTGTCGCCGTTTTCTCTTCTTCGGTAGCTTCAGCATCCCAGGAACGGTGGCGAAGAATCTTGGCGCTTCCGTCAAAAGGAGCTATGTTGTGCTTGACAGAGTTGGCGCTTTCTTCGTGAACATAGAGCCATCTTTTGCGCCACCCTTGGACGGAGTCAGGGAATTTGACGTCAAAATACTCGACGTTAGAGCAGACGCAGATAACAACGCCGCCTATGTTGTAGGTGGCGTTGTGGGAGCCATTGCGGCGGAGGCAGAAGATGCGCTTCCACAGAGCCCAGTTAGGAGGGACTCCGAGGAAGCATTCGCAGAGGGTGATGAAAATGGCGACATGGAGGATGGAGTTGGGGGTCAGCTGATGCAGCTGAACCCCATAGACAAAAAGAAGGCCGCGGAGGAAATCATGGATAGGGGTGGAGAGACCGCGGATGAGGTGGTCGACAAAACTAACCCGATACTCGATTGGCGGAGTGGGGTAGCTTTCTTCGCTGGGGAAGCGGATGGAGCCTTCCTTCTTCATCAACCCCAGTTTCTTCAGCATGTTCACGTCTTGGTTGGAGATTTTGGATCTCTCCCACTCAAAATCTTCAGCAGCCATCTTGGACTCGGGCGTGCTGTGGCGAGTAAGTCGCGCGCGTGGTGGCATCAATGGCAATGAAGGAGCGAAGCTTGTGAGTGGGCGAGCTCAGAAAGCACCGGGCGCAATGGAGGTTTTTGCAGAGGGGAGCAGAGAGGCGGCGTGAGCGAAGGTGTGAACGGAGGAAGAAGAAGGACTTATATAGGGGTTTGGCGAAGCAATGCACCGTTGGATGGAGAAATCGTGCGGCAGAAAATGAACTCGTAACTGAAGGGTAAAAAGGTATTTTTACTGGGATGGAACAGAACAGGCGTTACAGTACGTGCGCCAGGAAAAGCGGAGGACGTGTGTCCCCCACTTGCACGACGTGTCAACATGACGGGAAATTTGGACCCACAAGACAGAGAGAGCAGCACTCGCGCTTTCCGAAGGTAACGATCGTGGCTATCGTCAGTAATGAGGTCACTTTGACCAAAGGAGAAAATCTCGACAGTAAAAATTGGCGACAGGAAAAATTATTTCGGGAGCCTTTGATCAAATACAAGTTTTTGCCCAAATGCTCGGGGGCTACTTTGGAAAAAAGTAAAAAAAGAGAGTTCGAGTATGACAATATAGAAATTGCGGGAGCCTATGATCAAACGCAAGCATTTGTTCATAGCCTCGGGGGCTACTCCCATCGGGAGCGCTGTTCGCGCACTCGATAGATATGAAAAGCTTGAGAAAGAATGACAATATAACGGCATAAAGTGTGGAGCCTACAATCAAGTCCAAGTCCTTGGCTGTAGCCTCGGGGACTACTCCCATCGGGAACGCTGTTCGCGTGCCCGATGAAATAATACAAGAAGTGAGCATATTTCGAGTTAAACAAATAACTCGACATATACTCCCATCGGGAGGTCAATATAAGTCATCCGTGACTCAATAGAATGTGCTATCACTACAAGAAAAGTTCTGATAGGCAACGTCCCAAAATCGTCCGCTAAGGGGTATTTTTCGTCGCCAATGGGCCTAACCCGACGATATGGGTTCTGTAGGCAAAGTCCTACCACGTTTTTTTCGGTCCGTCGCGCTTGGGCGCCCTTCCGCCACGGAAAATCGGACCGTTGCAGAAGTGTTTCCGGGAGCCCGTTGACTGTTGACGTCATCCAAACTGCCACGTGATAGACGCCGTTAACTGGCAGTTAACGGCGTTAACCGGCTAAACCCCGTGGTAGATGGTAGGCCCACACGAGGCCTGCCACGCCTTAAGTGGGCTGGCCTATTAAGTTTGCGGGCCGGGCCAGCTGACTTAGTTTGACTGGTCAACTATATAGCTGGGCTGGTCCATTAGTTACGTGGGTCGGGCCTAACCTCTCAGGTTGACTGGTCAAAATTTTAATGGGCCGGCCCACTAAGCATGTGGGCCGGGCCGAATGCACTCGTTTGACCGGTCAACAGGCAAAAGGGCCGGCCCAAAAGGCATGTGGGACCCACTCTCCTGTTATCGGGCTGGCCCATTTACAGAATGGGGTCCACCTTAAAGCAAGTGGGCTGGCCCAAGAAGTTACTGGGCCGGCCCAATTAGAATGTGGGTCCCACTTTCCTGCTATCGGGCCGGCCCATTTAGCACGTGGGGTCCACAATAGATCAAATGGGCTGGCCCAACAAGCCAGTGGGCTGGGCCAAAAACACCGGTGGGTCCCACTTTCCTGTTAATGGGCCGGCCCATTTAGTACGTGGGGTCCACCATATAGCAAGTGGGCCAGCCCAGCAAGATGGTGGGCCAGGCCAAAAACACATGTGGGTCCCACTTTCCTTTTAAAGGGCTGGCCCATTTAGTATCTGGGGTCCACCATATAGCAAGTGGGCCGGCCCAACAAGAATGTGGGCCGGGCCAAAAACACAGGTGGGTCCCATTTTCCTGTTAAAGGGCCGGCCCATTTAGTGTGTGGGGTCCACCGTATAGCAAGTGGGCCGGCCCAACAATATGGTGGGCCGGGCCAAAAACACAGGTGGGTCCCACTTCCCTGTTAATGGGCCGACCCATTTAGTATGTGGGGTCCACCGTATGGCAAGTGGGCCGGCCCAACAAGATAGTGGTCCGGGCCAAAAAAAAGGCAGGTGGGTCCCACTTCCTGTTAAAGGGCCGGCCCATTTAGTATGTGGGGTCCACCACAAATGTTTTTGGGCTGGCCCAACAAGTTAGTGGGCCGACCCAATTAGTATGTGGGGTCCACGGTAAATCTGGTGGGCTGGCCCGACGAGTTAGCGGGCCGGCCCAATAAGCTTGTGGGGCCCACTTTTCTGTTACTGGGCCGGCCCAGTAGTGGGTGGGGTCCACCTTAAAGCAAGTGGGCTGGCCCAATAAGTACGTGGGCCAGCCCGTTTAGTTAGTGTTTATATGCCAGCATAATAGGCGCTTTAGGATTTTGCGGGCCGACACATATGTGATTTCGCTTAATTGGGCCGTTTAAGTGATGGGAATTTGTGATTTACTGAGAATATTTACGCAGCACATGATTTCTGTCGGATAGCCTCACTTACCACAAGCACCAAAGAAAAAATGCGCGAAAGAACTATAAAAACTAACTAAATATTACATCAGGTGCAAGGATTTGAAAAAATATTACGGAACCCGGAGAAATTGAATGGTAATTAAACCTAGCAATACAATGAAGCGATCCAAGCAATCTTTTAAGTTGTCCATGCAACACCTATATCTGAAACAAAGACATTACAAGTTAAGACAGCAACAATGGAAAGGCAAAGACACTACAATATTGTTTGCCAAAGAATTTGGAACTCATCATTTCGTCGTTATAACAAGATCATTGTAATGCGCATAATAAGCAAACAAAGAGTGCATGCCGCATACCAATAGCCAATATAACAGAGCATGTTAGAATGAAACAGCAGACTTACTACTGTCGAGTCCCATGCAAACCAACATGTTCAGGGAGTACAAGATTGGCATGAACAACATAGTAGCAGGCTATAAATTTTGTAACAACGACTGAGCAAGATGAAGTTATGATGGCTACATCTACAGAGCAGGGAATGTAAACCAAAAATAGAAGTTACGATGGCAAAAGCTAAAGAGGAGGGAATGTGAACCAACATGTGCCAAGTGCAATTACATCATTTTGGTCGTGAACTAAATAATACTCCTGAACTTATAGTGAAGGGGATGTAAATCAAGATGTTTCGGGATATAAACTTGTAATGAGCAACACATAGAGGATAGTTAATGCTGGAGCTTAGGATGGACCAGATACGAATATAGTGGGATCACCTCGTGAACTTGTATAAGAGGGAATGCAAACCAATATGTTTAGCATTCCATATGTGAGCGTCATGCCAAGTCAGAGAAACAAGTCAATAATGCAGCTTCTGAAGAACAAGATGGCACACAAAATTATTATCTAGTAGTATGACAAGTTTATTTGTACTACGAGCTAGATAGCGAGTGATAGCATGCCAAACTAAGTCCTTACTTTGTTAGCTTACAATGAACTAGATACAAAACAATGGCATCACTCGTAGTACGAGGAATGCAAGCCAACATGTTCATGGAGTAAAAAATTGGCACAAACAACATAGTAGCAGGCCATAATTTTTGTAACAACGACTAATCAAGATAAAGTTATGATGGATAGATCTACAGAGCAGGGAATGTAAACCAAATATAGAAGTTACGATGCCAAAAGCTATAGAGCAGGGAATGCGAACCAACATGTGCAATTACTTAAAATTGGCCATGAACTAAATAATAGCAGGATGTTACTATAATAGCTAGGAATAAAACAGATAGGAGTTATAATGGCGTCACTCATAAACTTGTAGATAAGGGAAACAAATCAATTTGTTTCGGGATATAAAGTTGTAATGAGCAACACATAGAGGATAGTTAATGCTACGGCTTAGGATGGACCAGAAACGGAATATAGTGGGATCACCTGTGAACTTGTAGAAGAGGGAATGCACACCAATATGTTCACTATTCTATATTTGAGCGCCATGCCAATTAAGAGAAACAAGTTAATATTACAGCTTTTGAAGAAACAGATGGCAGACAAAATTATGATGGAAGTAGTCGTCAGTGACGAGTTCAAATAAATTTGTACCTGCAGGATGTGCAGAGGATAGCATGCAGGAACTAATAGCATGCAGTTACTTTGTTAGCTTACGACAAAGTAGATAGAAATAACAATGGCATCACCTGTAGTACAGGGAATGCAAACCAACATGTTCAGGGAGAACAAGTTGGCATGAACAAAATAGTAGCAGCCTATAATTTTTGTAACAACGATTGAGCAAGATAGAAGTTATGATGGCTACATCTACAGAGCAGGGAATGCAAACCAAAATGTTCAATCGCTTAAAGTTAGCAATGAACTAGAAAATAGCAAGGTGTTACGGTCATAGCTAGGAATGAACTAAAAGAGCTTCAGACAAACAAGCATCTGAACCCAGAACATGGCTCTAAAACAAGGGACTTACATTAGGAGAAGCACTCTGTGGGAGTCACAGCAGATCTTCCTGGGGTTGATAGATCCGGTGATGAAGTATGCTACATGTGCTACTTGGGGTTGGAGAGACGGCCTTTACACTTCATGGTTACTCATCTCATCTGCAAAAATGTAACGGCGCGTCATTAGCACAAACAGGTTCCCCCAAGATTAAACAAGAACTTGCAGGCAAGCAATAGAAAAGCGACAGTAGAAGAGTTTAGATCATGCACGGCGCCGGTGAAGCAGATCCGGTTCATGCACAACGGTGTCGGTGAGCAAGATCCGATGCGGTGGACGATGGATCCGGCGAAGCGGCTCCGGTGGGGTGGACGATACCGCAGCTGAAGCGACTGCGGTATACTGCTGGATGAGCATATGGTTTCGAGGTTCGGCGGGGATGACCCGGTCCGGTTGATGACGGCGTCGATGAAGCGGCTCCGGCAGGCAGCCGGATGACGAGGATCGCGAGGCCTCGGGTAGGCCAGGGAAGTCCGGCGGGGATGTTCCGGTGCGGTGGTCGTGGAGGTGGGAGAGAGAGGGACTTGGGAAGTTCCGGTGGGTGGTCTGAGGGAAATGATTTTTTTTGGGGAGGGTTTCCGGGCTAGGGAGGTGGTGATCGAAAAAATGACGGGCAGACCCCCCCCCACCAACCGACATTGCTGTCATCTCCACATGGGTAGAATGGGAATTTGGAAGCGTGTGAATTTTTTGTATTTTGTGGGCGGGAAGTTTTGCCGCTATGAGATTTTGAATTTGGCTACCGTCCAACTATAATGATAAAAAATTGTGAGACCGTACTAGTACCTCTGTTCAAGGCCGAGTGCAAAATCAAATCATCATCACCTTGAATATCGGTCACTACCATGATCATGACCTATCTCTGAAATTAGTTTATCCGCTAGATCTTGCAAAGTATAATGATAAAAAGAATTGTGAGACCGTACTAGTACTTCTCTTGATCTATCGCTGTAATTGTTGCATCTGTTGCAAAGTATAATGCTAAAATTTTGAGTGACCGTACTAGTACTTATGTTCAAGCCCGAGTGCAACATCAAATCATCATCACGTTGAAAATTTGTTACCATGATCATGATCTATCTCTGAATTTGGCGCATCCGATAAATGTTGCAAAGTATAATGATAAAGAAGTTGTGAGACAGTAGTAGTACTTCTGTTCAAGCCCGAGTGCAACATCAAATTATCATCACGTTGAAATTTTGTTACCATGATCATGATCTATCTCTGAATTTGGCGCATCCGCTAAATCTTGCAAAGTATAATGATAAAGAAATTGTGAGACAGTAGTATTACTTCTGTTCAAGCCCGAGTGCAACATCAAATCATCATCACGTTGAAAAATTGTTACCATGATCATGATCTATCTCTAAATTTGGCGCATCCGCTAAATCTTGCAAAGTATAATGATAAAGAAATTGTGAGACAAGTAGTAGTACTTCTGTTCAAGGTCGAGTGCAACATCAAATCATCATCACGTTGAAAATTTGTTACTATGATCATGATCTACCTCTGAAAATGGGCGCATCCGCTAAAACTTGCAAAGTATAATGATACAAAATTGTGAGTCCGTACTAGTACTTATGTTCAAGGTCGAGTGCAACATCAAATCATCATTACATTGAAAAGTGTGTTACCATGATCATGATCTATCTCTGAATTTGGCGCATCCGCTAAATGTTGCAAAGTATAATGATAAAGAATTTGTGAGACAGTAGTAGTACTTTTGTTCAAGCCCGAGTGCAACATCAAATTATCATCACGTTGAAAATTTGTTACCATGATCATGATCTATCTCTGAATTTCGCGCATCCGCTAAATCTTGCAAAGTATAATGATAAAGAAATTGTGAGATAGTAGTATTACTTCTGTTCAAGCCCGAGTGCAACATCAAATCATCATCACGTTGAAAATTTGTTACCATTATCATGATCTATCTCTAAATTTGGCGCATCCGCTAAATTTTGCAAAGTATAATGATAAAGAAATTGTGAGACAGTAGTAGTACTTCTGTTCAAGGTTGAGTGCAACATCAAATCATCATCACGTTGAAAATTTGTTACCATGATCATGATCTACCTCTGAAAATGGGCGCATCCGCTAAAACTTGCAAAGTATAATGATACAAAATTGTGAGACCGTACTAGTACTTATGTTCAAGGTCGAGTGCAACATCAAATCATCATTACATTGAAAAGTGTGTTACCATGATCATGATATATCTCTGAATTTGGCGCATCCGCTAATCTCGCAAAGTATAATGATAAAAAAAATTCTGAGACTGTACTAGTACATATGTTCAAGGCCGAGTGCAGGATCAAATCATCATCACGTTGAAATTTGTTACAACGATCATGACATATCTCTAAAATAGGCGCATCCGCTAAATCTCACAAAGTATAATGATAAAAAAATTGTGAGACTGTACTAGTACTTATGTTCAAGGCCGAGTGCAGGATCAAATCATCATCACGTTGAAATTTGTTACAACGATCATGACATATCTCAAAAATTGGCGCATCCGCTAAATCTTGCATGTGGCGCATCTCAGTGCGGAGCAACAGGCCGGTGCTATCAAGGATGAGGTGTCAGTAGCGTCATCGGCCTCTCCTCTTTTGATAGATCTTCTACATGGCGCAGCGCACCGCCCGTCGAGAAGCAGTCACATGTGATACCGAGGTGGAGACATCGCCGGCATCCTCGAGGCGCGGCCGCCCTTCTACGAGCCAGCGTCGACTCAAGGTATGAATCCATGCGTTGTCGCGCCCCTTCTTCCGATGAAGTGGGGTGCCTTAGATTTATTGTTATTCTCTTACGATTATTTCGAGCCGAACATGTGTGCTCTTTCTCTGAATATATTGCTTGAAAAGCTAACAAAGTTACTTAAATTCACTTCGTTCTTAATCTTGCGTGCTAATTTTGTTATTTTTGCTGACAGTGGTGCGAGCAAGGAGATTTATTTGTGGGTGTGCTGAGCTGTTAGGCCTAAGTCGAAATCCTCACTAAACGAGGCCTCAGCTTAACACATAAAAAGGTGTTCAATCTCGCCTACAATGTCCTCTTCTTTCCTCTTCCTTTATTGCAACTTGTTTTGTAAACAAGGAAAGTGGCACATGTAATGTGAGTAAAACCCTCTTAGCCAAAATCAGCTACGAGCAAGATTTTCTGTATTGTAGATGCCCCAATTGACTCTCATCCCCAATGTAGTCTTTTTTTTATGTCAGTATAGACTTCTTTACATGGCATGCATTTGCCTAATGAGCAGCATTGTATTGCCATTCTAGCCAACCTGATCGATATGTCAAGCTTCATGCACGAGATGCCATGTTTAATTTACTCCCTCACTCCGATCCATATTTCTTGGTGTAAAATGAATGTGAATCGAAGGGAGTACCAGTTCAAAAAAAAGTACTGTACTACTACATCACAAATGCATCAAAAGAGTACTAGATCACAAGACTACCACGGTTGTACTAGTAGAGTTTAATGCTGAACTTCCAAAGGAAATAAGATTACACATATGAACTTTAAACAGGACCAGGAGCATGAGGGCCAGCAGCAGGGGCGTTGACCGGGAACAAGCCAGGCAAGACGTAATTCTGGAGGAAGAGGCCATATGCTGCGTGCTTGGCCTTGGTTACAGGGCGGTGCTTCCCCGATGTACTTTGGCCTACACCCGCCGCACGCTGGATCAGGCTGCGGATGTCCTTCTGGAGGATTTTGCCACAGAATGGGCAAAATAGCTCCCCGCGCATGCGGAAACGAATTTCACCACCCTTCAGCCGCTTCAGAACGTAGCGGCTCTTCTGGTCCCTGCGCTCCTTGTTGTCGTCCATGTCATCAGAATATTCCTGTGAATTATAAAGTACATAATAATCAGGTGTTTAATGACAGATCGAATAAATACTGCACTATCATAAGCAAACCTTAGAAACCCTAAAATTAAATGTGTAGAACAAGTAAATGGCAGAAGAAATCATACTAAATCACGAGAAAACCCTATGAACAGCAATGAACATAAGCCACAACAATTGCAAGTCCACTAAGTATGAACACATAAATTAATTATATGACTAATCAAGCCAACTACATGGCAGATTAGTCGAAATTAAACTAGAATCTGACCGTACGAACTGTAGAATCAAGTACGTCTACAAGAACAAGGTAGGAGATCAAATCAATCAAGAACCAGGTTCATGCAAACCACATGAATAGTAATATGACACAAAGAGGATTGGGACAGTTTCGGTAAAAGAGCAGTACCTCCTTGTCGTCACCCTCGACATCCTCCTGGAACTGAACGTTTGAGCCGAAATTGTCGAAGGGATCGAGGTCCGCGTCCAGCACCGGGTTGTTATCACAAGAATTTGACCGGATCAGAGGTGGGCCGCGATCAAGATGGGCTTGAAGAATATACATGGAAGAATATACGTGAATCGGCCTTATATGCAAAGTTTGGGCTAGTTTGCCCGTGTATCTGTAATATAGTAGGATACGTATCGATTAGTTAGAGTTTGGCTCGTGCCCGGTTGGGATTATTCCCACGTTAGAAAGTCTACGGACTATAAATATGTATCTAGGGTTTATGAAATAAACAACAATCACGTTCACCACAAACCAATCTAGGCGCATCGCCAACTCCCTTGTCTCGAGGGTTTCTTCCGGGTAAGCATCATGCTGCCTAGATCGCATCTTACGATCTAGGCAGTACAAGCTTATTCGTTGTTCATGCGTTGCTCGTACTGAAGCCTTTTTGATGGCGAGCAACGTAGTTATCTTAGATGTGTTAGGGTTAGCATTGTTCATCGTATCATATGCTGTCGTCGTGCAACCCTTAGACATCTAGCCGCCCTTACACCTATCTTAGGTGTAGGGGCGGCACCCCGCTTGATCGTTATTTAGTAGATCCGATCCGTTATGGTTGCTCCTTGTTCTTCAAGGATTAGTTTAATATCTGCATAGTTAGGCCTTACAAAGGGTTGAAGGATCCAGTGGCACGTAGGGTGTAGTTTGCTAGCCCTAGACAGGATGTTCCGGGGATCAACTTCGTGTTGGTTTTTAGGCCTTGTCTAGGATTGGTTTACGATCACCGTGCGTGGCTGCCAGGCTCAATCACGAGTAGGATGTTCCGATTATGTGGTGAAAACCCTAAATCGTAGTAGATCGTTTTAGCTTTATTCTGATCAAGCAGGACCACCATATATTCGTACACCTCGTGTGAATCATGGGTGGATCGGCTCTTTGAGCCGATTCACAGGACAACCTGAGAGCCGATCGAGGCTCGTATTTAATGTTTACGTGTATGCCATGCAGGAAACTAAGCGAGGCACATCCATCACCTTCCTGACCAGGTATAGGTCAGGTGGCACGCCCTTGCACCAGCATCGGACGTGCGTGCAGAATCTTTGCGGGCCGTCGCTCGGAGGGACCAGGGCCAGCCGCAGTCCTGGGAGCCTCCCGGCTCTCCTGTGTTGCCCGTCGCTGCTCGTTGGTGGGTTTCTGACCGCAACACGGGTCTAGGAAGACCTGGCCGTGGTGGCCTGCAACGCCTTGCAGATCTTCGGCGGGAGCAACGGCGTTGCTATCCACCTTCTCCTCGACGGCCAGGACGCCCGTTTCGACCGAGGTCGAAAGAATCAGACAAGCAGAGGAGACGAGCGGCCTGGGTGCCCGGTGAAGCCTCACCCGCCGCGACGGCCACTACCGCAGAGGCATCCTCTGCGCGAGCGGCCGCCGATTGCTCCGCCTCGTACGCAAGACCTGTCTTCATGCTCGCTGCGGTTGGAAACGAGGAAGTCGATGCCTCGGAGGTGCGGTGAGTTGATGGGGGTTTTTCACAGTGTGGGGGAGGGGAGAGGACAAGCTCGCGAGAGACGATGAGGCCGATTATTTTATAGCCTCTGACTCTCTGTATCGAGTTGTGGACGCGTGAAGTCGTGCATGTACTCGATTTTCCACTTTCTGAGAAACGTGTACGAAACCTTTTTTTCTTGGACCATTTAACTTCATGTGGGGCTCATGTATACCAATACTTCCAAACGTCATAAGTAATTCATAATCATTCAGAAAAATATGAGACCTTAACATTTTATTGTTTGTGTCAGATATTGTCCATGAAAAATAACATCCTTCAAAAAATAAATCCCCTATGCCAATCCGGTCATGCCCGTCTACTCCAACTAGCTTCCTCGAGTAATTTGTCACCTTACATTCTTAAAATGAACCAAAATTTGGCACAGGGGCATCACATGGAAAATGATGTTACCATTCTCTCTTCCCATTTTTGTTTGAATTTTTCAAAATTGTCATGCCCTAATGGAAAAAATGTATGTTCCTTCTATGAAGCATGTATCAGAATGGCATTACCAAAACCTCGGGGGTGGCGGGGCACATGGTGGTGTGATGATACATCACATTTGGACCACACAACACAATTTGGACCAACCAAAAAATTCAACCACCCTACACAAACCCTGGTCAAAACTAGTTTGACCAATATTACAAAAGTTGTACATAATTCAGAAACCGTCAGAAATATACGAAGCATTCAGTAGTCAATAATGAAGACAAAGCAATTATGCCAAAAGACGAAGGCAGAGGAGGAACAAGTCTTGCTATATTGCACAACAAAGCCAAATTCAACTTTTCATCGATTGCAAAATTCTGGCTGCAATTAGCACACCCTGGTCTCCTGATGTCGCAATAGTTGGCTGCTGGGAGCGGAGACACTCGACTTCCTTATTCAACTTATCGCACTCTGTGCGAACTTTCAAGTACTTCGTCTCGAAATATTGCGCATCTTCAGCATGCAACTCCACTTCCTGTCGAAAACTTTCACGGTCACAGTTGCAATCACACTGACCAGCCTTGTCAGTGACCACACTCATTGGTGGCTGGGCGCGTAGTTCCTTGACTTCCTTCTTCAACTTCTTACACTCAGCGAGAACGTCTGAGTACCGTTTATCAAAAGAAGATTGCACGGAACGGGCATTCTCCTCCGATATGGCACGATTTAAAATGTACCTGCCCACGAGGTGGCGGATTGTCTTATGAAGGATGGTGTTGTGGCCCTTGATCTGGTCCAGTTTTGCGGAGAATCGTGTTATCACATCCTGCATTGCAAATTCAACAGCAATGAAGTATGCAGAGTGCAGATGAGGGGGGAGAAATAAACAAATGGAGTGCCAACCTCTTCAATATGCCTGAGAGCTGCAAAGTCCTTGTCCATAGGAACCTCTTCAACGATGGAACCGCCATCCCTGGAAGAAAGACAGTTAAGTAGTTGGACTTGGGAGCCAGCAAGGAGGCGATGAAACTGCGGCACGACAATGGAAACATACACGGCCGAAGATGCACACACGCGCACTGGCTGCTCCTCTCCCGGAGACCGAGCATTCGTCTCTGATTCTGCATTCAGGATACCAAACCTATGCAAGAGTTTGAGGTTTACGTTATGAAGGGTGGTGTTCGGCCCTTGATCTCGGCGGTCGTCGCCGATAATCTCATAATCCCTTCCTGCATTGAAAAATTCACCGATAACGAATCGGGGATCCTTTTTCATTCACGGGATAGGAAAATCATAAGATTAGGAAAAGCATAGGATTTTGTATACATTAGAGTGGGTGTATGCGCTATTTTATGGGCTATTTGGAATGTACAAAATGAATTCGTGTTTAATAAACCCAAATCTCATCCCTTCTTGCAGGTTATCCCTATGATTATTCACTAGATACGTATGTTTCTTATCTCCTGCCCGAGGATCAGCAGGATATCATGGAGTCTGGGTGCAACTGACTAGAGATAGCCGCACGGGATTTTTACAGCCAGGGTGGCTGGCAGTTTCCTCATAGAATTACTTACTGGTGTGTTTTTGCCTTTTTGGCACCCGCTGTTTTCTATGTTTCCTTGGTGGATCTTTGTGTCGACTCTAGCTGATCCGTGAGAAGTTGTCATAATTTGTGTATGAACTGAAGAAAGCAATAAAGCAACCATATACATCATTTTGATGCAGAGGCTGTGGTATGTCCCCCATTTCGAAAAAAGGAACAAACATAGGATTGAGATGTCATGGCTAGTTGAATTAATGTTTTATTCCTATATTATTCGCACTACTAGATTCCTATAGGATTAGTTCCTATAAATCAAACAACTAATGTAGGAAAAAATCCCATAGGATCTAAATGCTACACAATTCTTATAGGAGTCCTATGAATTAAAGAAGCCCTCATGCAGTACGGAGATGAAGAGGAAGAAAAAAAAGCAATGGAGATATATTATATAGTGCATACATTATTAATGCTCTTGAGAGCTAACAAGTGCTCATCAAACAACGGGTCCTCGATAGCTAAGTACGAAGTGGATCCTGCGGTAGCAAGCACGAGCCTGGAACCGTCGGCCTTGGAAGATGATAGCCGGTTTAGTTGGCACCGCCTGCCAACAAGGACTCAACGAAAATCCGGCATGGCGATGGAAACATACCCAGGAGCTTCGTACCCACCAGGTTGGCGAGAAACGAGCGATTTCTCAACTTGGGTAGGAATGGCGCTGAAACCAGCCGCCATGGAAGAAAGACGGTTAAATTGTTTGATCCGCTAGCCAGCCAGAAGGCAGAGAAACTTTGGCATGGCGATGGAAACATATCGGGGAGCTTCGTACCCACCATATTGGTGAAACACGGGCGATTTCTCAGCATCGGTAGGAAGGGCGACACTTGAACGGGCGGCCCTGGAAGAAAGACGGTCAAATAGCTGGTTCTCCCAGGTAAAAAAAATAGTTGGATCTGTTTGCCTTGCTTGTAATCTGCGTTCATGGGGGCAAAGAAAGCACATGGCAATAAAAACCTACCAGGACTCTTGCTGGATTACTCTGCCCTGACCCAACAAGCCCGAAGCAGACTGAGCTTGCGATGGAAGCGCAGACATGCCTGTCCACCGGCGCCGCTGGTACACTTTCAAAGTCGGAGTTTGCAGGACTTTCAGCGGGATGGATTTCACCGCGGATTTAGTCTCAGACACCAACGCCTCCTTCCTCTTCTTACTCTTCTTCATGTTCTTCTTAGACAACTTGTTGAACGAGGGATGAATCGCTGGAGGAAGAAGGAAGGGACAAAGCGAGTGGGGATAGAAGGGGTCGGTGTAGAGCTCTCCGGGGAGGGTTCCCGAGGAGGAGGATGAAAGCTGGAACGAACGAGGACGAGGGATGGGGCTCGGGCAATCCTGTCCGTCCATCCAAAATCAAAGGGCGGGAGCACATAAGACTTTGGGCCATTGACAGGCTGGTCCTGCCATAGGCGGACCCCAAGTTTCGGCGATTCAATGTCAGTGAAAAGATATATCGGCAATGTAAAAGAATCTTGTTCGGGGTCGGCCGCGGAAGCCAAATCTCTGTGTCCCAAAGTCTACTAGTAGTCTACTTCTATATAGGTATAGCTGCATAGCCATCATACCATTGCATTGATCGAGCTGTACGCCTTTACCACTCTGATTCAGGTCCAAAATATTACTCCGTTCGGCAAAAAGATTCTTGAAGCCATGTACATATTTTCTGGATCGATTTAGTAATTTGCTACAACTGTAATATTATTTCCAATTTTCAGCAATTTATTTGAATTTTACGATTTTACTTATAAATTTCGCTAATTGACATGTGTAGGGAAAGATAGAAAACAACTAGTGTATGCATGACCAATTAATCTGACTAAATAAATCTTATAGTGGCCACTTTGCATCACTCAAACTATTCCAAAAGCCTGAGCTGATGGAAAGATGTAGGCAATTTATTTCAACACTCACCCTACATCTTTGCCCTTTGGACTATTGTGACGCATGTTTGGGAAGCCGCGCTATTTCTTTTAATTCTTGCGTTGGCCAAGATTTGATCCTAGGATCTCCTGCTCTGATACTATATTGAATTGCATGCACTAACCAACTATTCCAAAAGCCCGAGCTAATGGAAAGATGTAGGCAATTTATTTCAACAGTTCCAAGTTATTGTTCCCATTTCTCAAAAGGTCATACCTATTTCGATGGTGTAACCTATGTAGTATAAGTTATATATTAGTTGTATGGAAAGTTAGAGCAACATTTAGAACATAATTTTGTACTCCTAATTGGTCCAACATGCTAAGATTGGGGCGCTGTATGAGAGACGGAGTGGGAAACGAGTGGGGCGTTGTATGAGAGACGGAGTGGGGGTGTAGTAGGTACTATAGTAAGACGACGAGACGGCGATGTCAGAGTGATTAAGACTAGTCACAATGGGAAGTACGTAGTACGTAGTATCATACACTACTAGTTTATGATACTACCTCCACAGTGCATAGTATCATAATATGGTATCATACTTATGTCATATTTAAAGTTTTGTAGAATCTCAATGCAAATGTGTGTACATGATGTATTTGTCATGAAGTTTTCTACAGAGTAAGTTTTCTAGGTTTATGTGTTATGATACTTCTCTCATCTCTCACCTCATTAATTGATGTGACACATTAGATTTTTGCCAACATGGCATGTATGATACTACTTATGATACTCCCATTGGGGCTAGTCTAAAGTGTTCGACGGTTACCAAGGCATCTAAGACGGCGAGATGGCGAGGTCAGAGTGATTAAAGTGTTCGACGGTTACCAAGGCATCTAGGATACCTTAAAAGCACTTTTTTGTGATGTTGATCAAACTGTACTCTAAAATCGTCACTGGACAACAGGCCGGCCTATTGCAAACTTGTTTGAATGAGCTAAAATAGTTAGAAATCTAGAAAATTTGTCACTTCAATGAATTTTCATCCTATAACATTTACTTAATTTGAAAAACGAATGGGGACATTTGCCATAATGGGACAATCATTTCTACAAAAAAGAATAAGATGGAAAGTCTCACAATGTTATTTATCATGACAAAATTGACAATGTCACAACCGCGGGGTGATTAGGGAATCCACTCCGCTAGAAAAAACAAACTTATATAAGGCATGTGTGGCAATGCAGTTTGTCTACCTTATACAAATATCTCGATGTGCAGCTATATATGGATTTTATTTTCCAACTTTAGATGATCAGTTTTTAGTTCACCATTTAATTAGAATTCATATTTTTTGGGAATAAAATACTTGGAGGTACCGTGCAAGTGTGGTACCACAAACAAAGCCCAAACATGGGTCCCAATAGTACAACATAGTGCGCATAGGAAGTTTGAGCAAATTTGAAACCAACCAAATGAGGTAGAAACAAATCAAAAAAAAAGTTGTGAAACATGTGCATGGAGCCATCACATGACATGTACTTACTACTAACAAGTAAAAAATATAAAACCCTATCATACATAGAGGTTTGGGTGAAGTGTCATTATTCACACACATATACAATAAATATGGACTGCTTTTGGCTTTCTACCCATTAATTTGAGCAAGCTTCATGCAGTGTCCACTTCAAACTTGACAACATTGGAACCATAGCTGCTTGAGTTCGCCTCGCTAGCCTCTTCCCATATGTAAGCTTAATTAATTGGTTACACTACGAAAACCACAATCAACTTCTGAATAATGCATGCATTGCCCCCCTTTTGCACATATGCAACTTTGCAAAGTAGGGATTTTTGGTTTACCACACATTAGTGTGTTGTTTTCTTTTTATTAGGACCCCTGTTTGGTAGCCACATAAACCAAACACATGCCAAATAAACTATATGGCTGCCAAATTTTGGCTTCTTGGCAAATTGTGGCTAGGAACCAAACATGCCCTTGCTGGCCAAAGGGGTCCAAATAGGTGTTTTGTTTATTCGCTATCATGTACAATACCACAAATCAAAATTTCCCAGGTAGGCCAAACATGCATGCATGGTAGGCGAATCGCCATTTCGAAGGTTAATTTGTCAAACTAGCTTACCATGAAACCATAAACTAAATCATTTGTACTCCAATTAATTAAGTTCGGATATGAATGGTGGTCATCAACCAAACTAATAAGAATTCAAAATTTGGGATGATATAGGGATGTGCCCTATTGTTGTGGAATCAGAAAACATTAGCCAACGAAAATGTGGGTTGCATCCAAGTATAGTAGCTCACAAGTCGATTGCCAAGAAGTTTTTGCCTAAATTTGAAACAAAGCCAAAATGAGGTTCAAACTTATTGAAATCAGCAAGCAAGGTAATCAAGAAGTCGCCAATTACTACTTTTATCTAGGAAAAATAACAAACACCATGGCATGCAAATATTCTTGAGAAGCAAAATCATTTTGTAAGGTATATATTTTTGGAACCATGCATGTTGGACATTGATTCGCTTCTTGCCACATGGGTGAGCTAGCTTGGTTACCGCAAGAACCATGCATGGCGAACTTTTGAATCATGACCCCTTTTTTAAGAGATCAATGAAAAACTTCTTATTTTCAACTATACTTTGCCAAATACAGTTTTTTTTGGGTTTCCACATAAAGTCTTTTTCATTTTTATTGGCCGAATTAAGGGGGGCAAAATTAAAAGGATGTATTTGTGAAGTGGCTACCGTGTGTATTGCGCACACTACCACCTATAAAATTTTCACAAGCGGGTGACATGGTTGGATGGCCATGCATTTCCATGGTTTGTTGGATTATCTCATCATGTAGTATATAATAAATTAATTTTGTAAATATTTTTCAATTCAAGTATTAACGATGGTTATATTACAACTCAAATAAATTGGGAAAATACTGGGATTCACCTCCCTAGAATCAATTTTGCTCGTCCATTTCCTATCAACTGACTATAGGGAGTGCTACATTTAAATGGCGGTTGGAGTTAATTCCTCAACCTCATCGCAGTATTATTCCCATCTGTCCCCACTAAACAACCCCTGGCGTTTCGTTCTCCCCTGCATTTCGGCAAGTTCCAAAAAACCCCATTGTTTGCAGTTGCTCTCCCTCCCTCCCCCTCAATCCCTCCGATCAGTTCGACGTGCTTCAGCGCTGCCATGGCCGACGGCGGCCTGTTTACGCTAAAGAGGAGCGTCGTTCCCCATGGGACGACCAAGGTGAACGTGGTCTACACGAATGATCCTTCCGTTCTCGAGCGCACCCTCAAGATGTACGAACAAAAGCTTCTAGAGGACAGGCCCAGGTTCATCGGCCTCGACCTAGAATACACTTCGGACCAAGTAAGTACCGCCGTCGTTCAGTTGGCCATGGACGACCACGTCCTGGTGTACCATTTCTGCAGGTATGTTCTTCACATGCCTTCCTTTATCCTTTTGTTTTTTAATATAGAAACTCTTCCTTTATCTTGGATCTGCTTTTGTATTTCGAAATAGACTAGGTTCTAACTTGTATGAAAACACGAACAAACTAACTTGTATGAAAAATGTGGTCTGGAACGTAATATCCAACAAACTTGTAATGTTTTTTTGGATTGACCACGATATCTAGTTTCATGATTTTGGTACTCAAAATTTTCATAAATTTCATGTACTCATACTCACCGATAATTGGCATGGATGTCAAGATATTAACATATAGTAATTGAATCTTAACTTGACACTTAAATAATTAGATCATAAAGTCGCAACAATAATTCATGTTATTTTGATGTGTATCACTGATGCAAAATCATTGTTTCGCTGCAACAAGTATACAGTTTACTGGAAGAAAAATATGTGTACTATTTCAGCATATACGATCTTACAAGATTGATTTGTGTTAACATGCAGGAGTCCCGACAATCTGGCACTGCGAGAATTCCTTCAACATAAAGGAATTTGTTTCACTACTGTTGACATCAGAGGTGACTCTAGAAGGTTTGCTAGAGATGGCATTAAAATTCCTAAACATAATTGGATTGACATTCAGGATATGAACAATTTCAATGGTCCTGGCAATAGGACTGGCATGGCTGATTTGGCAGCCGCCATCATTGACCCATCTTACAAAGACATGAAGACCAAGTTCCCTACTAGCAGCCACGGTCAATGGGAGTGCATGCCATTGCCTCAAGTAAACTTGAGGTATGCTGCGATTGATGGGTATATCAGTTTTGAGTTGTACAGGCGACTCAAAAAAATCAATGATGGGCTGCGTCAAGCACAACCAATTCCAAGGGAAGTGGTTTGCCCGGATTTCAAGGAAGCGGCTAGGTTGGTGATACGTCTCCGACGTATCGATAATTTCTTATATTCCATGCCACATTATTGATGTTATCTACATGTTTTATGCACACTTTATGTCATATTCGTGCATTTTCTGGAACTAACCTATTAACAAGATGCCGAAGTGCCAGTTTCTGTTTTCTGCTGTTTTTGGTTTCAGAAATCCTAGTAAGGAAATATTCTCGGAATTGGACGAAATCAACGCCCAGGGTCCTATTTTGCCACGAAGCTTCCAGAAGTCCGAAGAGGAGACGAAGTGTGGCCACGAGGTGGCCACACCCTAGGGCGGCGCGGCCCCCCCTTGGCCGCGCGGCCCTGTGGTGTGGGGCCCTCGTGCCGCCTCCTGACCTGCCCTTCCGCCTACTTAAAGCCTCCGTTGCGAAACCCCAGTACCGAGAGCCACGATACGGAAAACCTTCCAGAGACGACGCCGCCGCCGATCCCATCTCGGGGGATCCAGGAGATCGCCTCCGGCACCCTGCCGGAGAGGGGAATCATCTCCCGGAGGACTCTACGCCGCCATGGTCGCCTCCGGAGTGATGTGTGAGTAGTCTACCCCTGGACTATGGGTCCATAGCAGTAGCTAGATGGTTGTCTTCTCCCCATTGTGCTATCATTGTCGGATCTTGTGAGCTGCCTAACATGATCAAGATCATCTATCCGTAATTCTATATGTTGCGTTTGTTGGGATCCGATGAATAGAGAATACTTGTTATGTTGATTATCAAAGTTATGTCTATGTGTTGTTTATGATCTTGCATGCTCTTCGTTACTAGTAGATGCTCCGGCCAAGTAGATGCTTGTAACTCCAAGAGGGAGTATTTATGCTCGATAGTGGGTTCATGCCTACATTGACACCGGGACGAGTGACGTGAAAGTTCTAAGGTTGTGTTGTGCTGTTGCCACTAGGGATAAAACATTGATGCTATGTCTAAGGATGTAGTTGTCGATTACATTACGCACCATACTTAATGCAATTGTCTCGTTGCTTTGCAACTTAATACTGGAGGGGGTTCGGATGATAACCTCGAAGGTGGACTTTTTAGGTATAGATGCGGTTGGATGGCGGTCTATGTACTTTGTCGTAATGCCCAATTAAATCTCACTATACTCATCATAATATGTATGTGCATGGTCATGCCCTCTTTATTTGTCAATTGCCCAACCGTAATTTGTTCACCCAACATGCTGTTTATCTTATGGGAGAGACACCTCTAGTGAACTGTGGACCCCGGTCCAATTCACTATACTCGAAATACAATCTATCGCAATACTTGTTCTACTGTTTTCTCGCAAACAATCATCTTCCACACAATATGGTTAATCCTTTGTTACAGCAAGCCGGTGAGATTGACAACCTCACCGTTTCGTTGGGGCAAAGTACTTTGGTTGTGTTGTGCGGGTTCCACGTTGGCGCCGGAATCTCCGGTGTTGCGCCGCACTACATCCCGCCGCCATCAACCTTCAACGTGCTTCTTGACTCCTACTCGGTTCGATTAAACCTTGGTTTCTTATCGAGGGAAACTTGCCGCTGTGCGCATCACACCTTCCTCTTGGGGTTCCCAACGGACGTGTCAACCACACGCATCAAGCAAATTTCTGGCGCCGTTGCCGGGAGATCAAGACACGCTGCAAGGGGAGTCTCCACTTCTCAATCTCTTTACTTTGTTTTTGTCTTGCTTAGTTTATTTACTACTTTGTTTGCTGCACTAAATCAAAATACAAAAAAATTAGTTGCTAGTTTTACTTTATTTGCTATCTTGCATTCTATATTAAAAATACAAAAAAATTAGTTACTTTTGTTACCATGTCTAGCTCTGAACCTGTTACTTCTTCGCCTGAAGAATTAGTCTTCACTTTTAAACAAGGGGATGAGGAGAGTTTTAAGGATGCTTGGTCTAGAATTTTTACTTCTTATCGTAAAACTGAACCTCAAATGACTCTAAGTTTGCTCCTTAGTAATTTTTATTTTGGTATTATGATTCGCTATAGATATGCTTTGGATACTTTAGTGGGAGGAGATTTCCTTCATTGCAATGGGGATCAAGCTTTTAATGCCATAAAGAAGTTGGTTGCATCACATGATTCAGCTAATAACTTTGATTCAGCCCTCACTAGCATTTATAATAGATTAAACAATCTCGAGATAAGTACATCTCGCTTGGATGATAACTATTGCCATGTTCGTAATCGTCTTGAACAAGTTTTAGTGAACTCTAAACTTTCATTGTGGGATCCTACTGTTAAAATTGTTATCGGTGATCGAACTCTTCGTGCCAACTGTGATATTATGTCTGAATTTGGCCTTATGCCTAAGAGCATTTATAAATCTTTGAAACTTTGGGGAGTCGATAAAGGAGGAGAAGAAATAACTCTCATTGATAACTCTGTTATAATTCCTAAGGGAATAGCTGCAGGTGTGCATACAACCATTCTTGGAAGAACAATATCCATTGATTATCTTGTTATTGAATGCGTAGGGACAGGAAAAATCACACTCGGAAGATCCCTGCTGAAACTATTGGGAGCAGTCATTGATGTGGGTGAAGGCACCCTGGAATTCACCTCTACACCGGGAGGAAATCATATATTCCCTAAATCAAAGGGAAAGAAAAACAATAAGAAAGGTAAGGGTAAAACCCAAGGTAAGGTTGACACACCATCTCTTGATAATACTTGATACACACTTTCTTCGCCTAGCTGAAAGGCGTTAAAGAAAAGCGCTTATGGGAGACAACCCATGTTTTTACCTACAGTACTTTGTTTTTATTTTGTGTCTTGGAAGTTGTTTACTACTGTAGCAACCTCTCCTTATCTTAGTTTAGTGTTTTGTTGTGCCAAGTAAAGCCGTTGATAGAAAAGTTCATACTAGATTTGGATTACTGCACAGAAACAGATTTCTTTGCTGTCATGAATCTGGGCTGTTTTCCCTGTAGGTAAATCAGAAAATTATGCCAATTTACGTGAGTGATCCTCAGATATGTACGCAACTTTCATTCAATTTGAGCATTTTCATTTGAGCAAGTCTGGTGCCTCGATAAAATTCGTCAATACGAACTGTTCTGTTTTGACAGATTCTGCCTTTTATTTCGCATTGCCTCTTTTGCTATGTTGGATGAATTTCTTTGATCCATTAATGTCCAGTAGCTTTATGCAATGTCCAGAAGTGTTAAGAATGATTGTGTCACCTCTGAACATGTTAATTTTTATTGTCACTAACCCTCTAATGAGTTGTTCTAAGTTTGGTGTGGAGGAAGTTTTCAAGGATCAAGAGAGGAGTATGATGCAATATGATCAAGGAGAGTGAAAGCTCTAAGCTTGGGGATGCCCCGGTGGTTCACCCCTGCATATATCAAGAAGACTCAAGCGTCTAAGCTTGGGGATGCCCAAGGCATCCCCTTCATCATCGACAACATTATCAGGTTCCTCCCCTGAAACTATATTTTTATTCCATCACATCTTATGTGCTTTGCTTGGAGCGTCGGTTTGTTTTTGTCTTTGTTTTGTTTGAATAAAATGGATCCTAGCATTCACTTTATGGGAGAGAGACACGCTCCTCTGTAGCATATGGACAAGTATGTCCTTAGTTTCTACTCATAGTATTCATGGCGAAGTTTCTTCTTCGCTAAATTGTTATATGGTTGGAATTGGAAAATGATACATGTAGTAATTGCTATAAATGTCTTGGGTAATGTGATACTTGGCAATTGTTGTGCTCATGTTTAAGCTCTTGCATCATATGCTTTGCACCCATTAATGAAGAAATACATAGAGCATGCTAAAATTTGGTTTGCATATTTGGTTTCTCTAAGGTCTAGATAATTTCTAGTATTGAGTTTGAACAACAAGGAAGACAGTGTAGAGTCTTATAATGTTTTCAATATGTCTTTTATGTAAGTTTTGCTGCACCGGTTCATCCTTGTGTTTGTTTCAAATAAGCCTTGCTAGCCTAAACCTTGTATCGAGAGGGAATACTTCTCATGCATCCAAAATACTTGAGCCAACCACTATGCCATTTGTGTCCACCATACCTACCTACTACATGGTATTTTCCGCCATTTCAAAGTAAATTGCTTGAGTGCTACCTTTAAAATTCCATCATTCACCTTTGCAATATATAGCTCATGGGACAAATAGCTTAAAAACTATTGTGGTATTGAATATGTAATTATGCACTTTATCTCTTATTAAGTTGCTTGTTGTGCGATAACCATGTTCACTCGGGGACGCCATCAACTACTCTTTGTTGAATTTCATGTGAGTTGCTATGCATGTTCGTCTTGTCCGAAGTAAGAGCGATCTACCACCTTATGGTTAAGCATGCATATTGTTAGAGAAGAACATTGGGCCGCTAACTAAAGCCATGATCCATGGTGGAAGTTTCAGTTTTGGACATATATCCTCAATCTCATATGAGAAAATTATTAATTGTTGTTACATGCTTATGCATAAAAGAGGAGTCCATTATCTGTTGTCTATGTTGTCCCGGTATGGATGTCTAAGTTGAGAATAATCAATAGCGAGAAATCCAATGCGAGCTTTCTCCTTAGACCTTTGTACAGAGCGGCATAGAGGTACCCCTTTGTGACACTTGGTTAAAACATGTGCATTGTGATGATCCGGTAGTCCAAGCTAATTAGGACAAGGTGCGGGCACTATTAGTATACTATGCATGAGGCTTGCAACTTGTAAGATATAATTTACATGATACATATGCTTTATTACTACCGTTGACAAAATTGTTTCATGTTTTCAAAATCAAAGCTCTAGCACAAATATAGCAATCGATGCTTTTCCTCTATGGAGGACAATTCTTTTACTTTCAATGTTGAGTCAGTTCACCTATTTCTCTCCACCTCAAGAAGCAAACACTTGTGTGAACTGTGCATTGATTCCTACATACTTGCTTATTGCACTTATTATATTACTCTATGTTGACAATATCCATGAGATATACATGTTATGAGTTGAAAGCAACCGCTGAAACTTAATCTTCCTTTGTGTTGCTTCAATGCCTTTACTTTGAATTATTGCTTTATGAGTTAACTCTTATGCAAGACTTATTGATGCTTGTCTTGAAGTGCTATTCATGAAAAGTCTTTGCTATATGATTCACTTGTTTACTCATGTCATATACATTGTTTTAATCGCTGCATTCACTACATATGCTTTACAAATAGTATGATCAAGGTTATGATGGCATGTCACTCCAGAAATTATCTGTATTATCGTTTTACTCCGCTCGGGACGAGCGAGAACTAAGCTTGGGGATGCTGATACGTCTCCGACGTATCGATAATTTCTTATGTTCCATGCCACATTATTGATGGTATCTACATGTTTTATGCGGACTTTATGTCATATTCGTGCATTTTCTAGAACTAACCTATTAACAAGATGCCGAAGTGCCGCTGTCGTTTTCTCGCTGTTTTTGGTTTCAGAAATCCTAGTAAGGAAATATTCTCGGAATTGGACGAAATCAACGCCCAGGGTCCTATTTTGCCACGAAGCTTCCAGAAGTCCGAAGAGGAGACGAAGTGGGGCCACGAGGTGGCCACACCCTAGGGCGGCGCGGCCCCCCCCCTTGGCCGCGCGGCCCTGTGGTGTGGGGCCCTCGTGCCGCCTCCTGACCTGCCCTTCCGCCTACTTAAAGCCTCCATTGCGAAACCCCCAGTACCGAGAGCCACGATACGGAAAACCTTCCAGAGACGCCGCCGCCGCCGATCCCATCTCGGGGGATCCGAGAGATCGCCTCCGGCACCCCGCCGGAGAGGGGAATCATCTCCCGGAGGACTCTACGCCGCCATGGTCGCCTCCGGAGTGATGTGTGAGTAGTCTACCCCTGGACTATGGGTCCATAGCAGTAGCTAGATGGTTGTCTTCTCCCCATTGTGCTATCATTGTCGGATCTTGTGAGCTGCCTAACATGATCAAGATCATCTATCCGTAATTCTATATGTTGCGTTTGTTGGGATCCGATGAATAGAGAATACTTGTTATGTTGATTATCAAAGTTATGTCTATGTGTTGTTTATGATCTTGCATGCTCTCCGTTACTAGTAGATGCTCTGGCCAAGTAGATGCTTGTAACTCCAAGAGGGAGTATTTATGCTCGATAGTGGGTTCATGCCTACATTGACACCTGGGACAGTGATGAAAAGTTCTAAGGTTGTGTTGTGCTGTTGCCACTAGGGATAAAACATTGATGCTATGTCTAAGGATGTAGTTGTTGATTACATTACGCACCATACTTAATGCAATTGTCTGTTGCTTTTCAACTTAATACTGGAGGGGGTTCGGATGATAACCTGAAGGTGGACTTTTTAGGCATAGATGCAGTTGGATGGCGGTCTATGTACTTTGTCGTAATGCCCAATTAAATCTCACTATACTCATCATAATATGTATGTGCATGGTCATGCCCTCTTTATTTGTCAATTGCCCAACTCGTAATTTGTTCACCCAACATGCTGTTTATCTTATGGGAGAGACACCTCTAGTGAACTGTGGACCCCGGTCCAATTCTCTATCTCGAAATACAATCTACCGCAATACTTGTTCTACTTGTTTTCTGCAAACAATCATCTTCCACACAATACGGTTAATCCTTTGTTACAGCAAGCCGGTGAGATTGACAACCTCACTGTTTCGTTGGGGCAAAGTACTTTGGTTGTGTTGTGCAGGTTCCATGTTGGCGCCGGAATCTCTGGTGTTGCGCCGCACTACATCCCGCCGCCATCAACCTTCAACGTGCTTCTTGACTCCTACTGGTTCGAATAAACCTTGGTTTCTTACTGAGGGAAACTTACCGCTGTGCGCATCACACCTTCCTCTTGGGGTTCCCAACGGACGTGTCAACCACACGCATCAGTTGGCCGCTCTTCCCCCTGCCTGGCGCGACGAGAAGAAGCAGTTTGTCGGGACAACCTACTGGGAATTTGTATCTTACTACTTTAGGTACAACATACCATTTGATCCGAAGAATATGCCACCATGGATAAAGGACCCGTGCGAGCCTACTTCGGGGTCTCTGTGGGATGGCGGTTCACATGGTGAGCAAGCTAGGGCAACGGCTGGATGTGGTGAGCTAGCAAGGGCAGGGCCTGTATCTGGTTGGGAAGCTCCCGACACACGAAGTGCGAACGAGTGCGGAACTTGGACTGCCAACCCATGGGAGGCAGGTACAAGCGGCACCGGCAAGCGCATCAAGAGGGATGATGATAATTGGTGAACTAGGCTGGCGTTATATGTTTCCAAGATTCTACATAAGTTTAGAATTATGAACTAGTAGTATTGTTTAGGTGATGTAATTACTTTTGCAACAATGTGTATGAGGTTTCAGAACCACACTTCCTTATTTAAACATGTTTAAAACATGAAAATGAAAAGGTAAGCCTCGCATCCTTCTTAGTCACTCCAAAATGAAGCTTTTGGGAAGGTATTTGAAATTTCCATGTTTGAAACCCAAAACGACTTCTCTTCGTGATTGACTTCATAAGACAAAGTTCAGGCTTAGGGGTAGATACATGATTTTTCTGGTTTGAATATGTCTAGACCTTGTTTATCAACTTGAGTGCTTACTATATGACATAAGAAGGCTATGTGCTTTGGTTTTTCATTTTTTTCATTTTTTTTGAAATTTTATGCCCATTTGAATCTTGGTCAAATCCTAGGTACGGTTTGACCAAGATTTGAACAAGTTTAAATATGAAAATAAAATGTAAGCCCGGTCTGGATCCTTCTTAGTCACTCTGAAATGAAGCTTTTGGGAGATTTTTGAAATTTCCATGTTTGAAACCCAAAACCATTTCTCTTCATGCTTGACTTTGTAAGATAGAGTTTAGGGTTAGGGTAGATACATGATTTTTCTGGTTTGAATATGTCCACACCTTGTTTATCAACTTGAGTGCTTATTATATGACATAAGAAGGCTATGTGCTTTGGTTTTTCATTTTTTATGCCCATTTGAATCTTGGTCAAATCCTAGGTTTGACCAAGATTTGAACAAGTTTAAAACATGAAAATAAAAGGTAAGCTCGACCTGGATCCTTCTTAGTCACTCTAAATTGAAGCTTTTGGGGTGTTCTTGAAATTTCCATGTTTGAAACCCAAAACCACATCTCTTCATTCTTGACTTCATAAGACAGAGTTTAGGGTTAGGGTAGATACATTTATTTTCTGGTTTGAATATGTCTAGACCTTGTTTATCAACTTGAATGCTTAATATATGACATAAGAATGAAATGTGCTTTGGTTTTCATTTTTTGATTTTTTCTGAATTTTTATGCCCATTTGCTCTTGGTCAAATCATATGTTTAACCAAGATTTAAACAAGTTTAAAACATGAAAATGAAAAGGTAAGCCTGCATCCTTCTTAGTCACTCCAAAATGAGGCTTTTGGGAAGGTTTTTGAAATTTCCATGTTTGAAACCCAAAACGACTTCTCTTCGTGCTTGACTTAATAAGACAAAGTTTAGGGTTAGGGGTAGATACAAGATTTTTCTGGTTTGAATATGTCTAGACCTTGTTTACCAACTTGAGTGCTTACTATATGACATAAGAAGGCTATGTGCTTTGGATTTTCAATTTTTTTGATTTTTTATGCCCATTTGAATCTTGGTCAAATCCTAGGTACGGTTTGACCAAGATTTGAACATGTTTAAAACATGAAAATAAAAGGTAAGCGTGGATCCTTTTTAGTAACTCTAAAATGAAGCTTTTGGGAGGTTTTTTAAATTTCCATGTCTGAAACCCAAAACCACTCTTCTTCATGCTTGATCGACTTCATAAGACAGAATTTAGGGTTAGTGGGTAGATACATGATTTGTCTGGTTTGAATATGTTTAGACCTTGTTTATCAACTTGAATGCTTACTATATGACATAAGAATACTATGTGCTTTGGTTTTCATTTTTTGATTTTTTCTGATTTTTTATGCCCATTTGATCTTGGTCAAATCCTAGGTTTAACCAAGATTTAAACAAGTTTAAAATATGAAAATGAAAAGGTAAGCCTGCATCCTTCTTAGTCACTCCAAAATGAAGCTTTTGGGAAGGTTTTTGAAATTTCCATGTTTGAAACCCAAAACCACTTCTCTTCATGATTTACTTCATATAAGATAGAGTTTAGGGTTAGGGGTAGATATACGTGATTTGTAGTTTGAATATGTCTAGACCTTGTTTTATCAACTTGAATTCTTACTATATGACATAAAAAACTATGTGGTTTGGTTTGATAGTTCATAGTTCATAACTCATAGTTGATCATACATACGGATCATACATACAGAATTGCGCGATCCTTATCGCGACTTCTAACCTATCTAGTCGTCGAGGAAGATGATGGTCGCGTTCTCCTCCGCCTCCCGTGCCTCCTTCTCCTTCAAGGCGGTGATGGCTGCGGCCTTGTCTTCTTCCTCCGCCCTCTTCTTGTCGGCATCGTCCTTGAGGGACGCGGCCAGCGCCTTCAAGAAGAGGGGGTCTTCCCCTTCCTCCGCCTCCTCCGCCCTCTTCTTGTCGGCATCGTCCTTGAGGGACGCGGCCAGCGCCTTCAAGAAGAGGGGGTCTTCCCCTTCCTCCGCCTCCTCGGCCTCCTCGCCGGCTGGCGGCGCGAATCCGCCGCTGGTGCTCGCCTCCCACGCCACCTTCCACCGGCGGTTCCTCTCCCAGTCGGCGCACCATTTGTTGAAGATGGGGCCGCTCATCGGTTTGAGCGGCGGATCCGCCTTGTACCAGAGCCCGCCCGGGGCGAACTCGCGGAGCGACGACGGCATGTACAGGGAGCCGCCGTACCTGCACGCCGCGCGCCGACTCCCGGCGGTGGACTGCTTGCACCGGAGCCGCCACGCCTCCTCGAGCGTGTCCGACGCGCGGGATCGCTTCGATCCGCTCGCGGGCGACGCGGAACTGGTACGGCGTGAATACATGGCGAGCGGCGTTAGTACATCGAAGAATCACCACCCTGCAATCAAGGCCAAGCACGCAGCATATGGCCTCTTCCTTACGTCTTGCCTGGTTTGTTGCCGGTCAACGCCCCTGCTGCTGGCCCTGATGCTCCTGGTCCTGTTTAAAGTTCATATGTGTAATCTTATTCCCCTTTGGAAGTTCAACATTAAACTCTACTAGTACAACTGTCGTGGTCTTGTGACGTACAGTAGTACTCTTTTGATGCATTTGTGATGTAGTAGTACTGTACTTTTTTTTGAACTGATATAGTACTATCTAAGAAAAGTACTCCCTCCGATTCACATTCTTTTTAGCACCAAGAAATATGGATCGGAGCGAGGAGTAAATTAAACATGGCATCTCGTGCATGAAGCTTGACAGATTGATCGGGGTGGCTAGAACGGCTATACAATGCTGCTCATTAGGCAAATGCATGCCATGTACGATAGTATACATCCAGTAAATAAGTCTATACTGACATAAAAAAGACTACATTGGGGATGAGAGTCAATTGGGGCAACTACAATACAGAAAATCTTGCTCGTAGTTGATTTTGGCTAAGATAGTTTTATTACTCACATTACACGTGCCACTTTCCTTGTCTGCAAAACAAGTTCCAATAAAGGAGGAGGAAAGAAGAGGACATTGTGGGCGAGATTGAACACTTTTTTTATGTGTTAAGCTGATGCCTCGTTTAGCTGAGGATTTTGGCTTAGGCCTAACAGCTCAGCACACACACAAATAAATCTCCTCGCGCACACCAGTATCAGCAATTTTCTTATCATTATACTTTGCGAGATTTAGCGGATGAGCCAAATTCAGAGATAGAATGAAGCTTTTGGGATGTTCTTGGAATTTCCATGTTTGAAACCCAAAACGACTTCTCTTCATGCTAGACTTCATAAGATCAACATGGGGTAGATACATGATTTGTCTGGTTTGGATATATCTCGACCTTGTTTATCAACTTGAATGCTTACGATATGACATAAGAAGACTATATATGTGCTTTTGTTTTTCATTTTTTTGATTTTTTTTATTTTGTGCCCATAATTGTATCTTGGTCAAATCCTAGGTTTGACAATGATTTAAACAAGTTTAAAATATGAAAATGAAAAGGTAAGCATGGATCCTTCTTAGTCACTCTAAAATGAAGCTTTTGGGAGGTTTTTGATGTTTCCATGTTTGAAACCCGGAACCACTTCTCTTCATGCTTGACTTTATAAGATAGAGTTTAGGGGTTAGGGGGTAGATACATGATTTGTTTGGTTTGAATATGTCTAGACCTTGTTTATCAGCTTGAATGCTTACTATATAACATAAGAAGACTATGTACTTTGGTTTTTCATTTTTATTTCTTTTTTAATTTTATGCCCATTTGAATCTTGGTCAAATACTAGTTATGACCAAGATGTAAACAAGTTTAAAATATGAAAATGAAAAGGTAAGCATGGATCCTTCTTAGACACTCTAAAATGAATATTTTGGGAGGTTCTTGAAATTTCCAAGTTTGAAACCCAAAACCACTTCTCTTCATGCTTGACTACATAAGACAGAGTTTAGGGTTAGGGGTAGATACATGATTTTTCTTGTTTGAATATATCTAGACCTTGTTTATCAACTTTAATGCTTACTATATGACATAAGAAAACTATGTGCTTTCGTTTTAAATTTTTCTTATTTTTTTTAATTTTGATGCACATTTGAATCTTTGTCAAATCCTAGGTTTGACCAAGATTTAAACAAGTATAAAACATGAAAATGAGAAGGGTAAGCTTGTATCCTTCTTATTCACTCTAAAATGAAGTTTTTGGGGTGTTCTTGAAATTTTCATGTTTGAAACCCAAAACCACTTCTCTTCATGCTTGACTTCATAAGATAGAGTTTAGGGGCTAGGGGGTAGATACATGATTTGCCTAGGTTTGAATATGTCCAAACCTTGTTTATCAACTTGTATGCTTACTATATGACATAAGAAGACTATATGCTTTTGTTTTTCATTTTTCTGATTTTTTTGAATTTTATGCCCATTTGAATCTTTTGGTCAAATCCTAGGTTTAATTTGACATAGGTTTAAACAAGTTTAAAATATGAAAATGAAAAGGTGGTAAGCATGGATCCTTCTTATATATATTAGTCACTCTAAAATGAAGCTTTTGGGAGTTTTTGAAATTTCCATGTTTGAAACCCAAAACCACTTCTCTTCATGCTGTTGACTTCATAAGATAGAGTTTAGCTAGGGGTTAGGGGTATATATAGATACATGATTTGTCTTGTTTGAATATGTGTCTAGACCTTGTTTATCAACTTTAATGCTTACTATATGACATAAGAAAACTATGTGCTTTAATTTGGTTTTTAATTTTTCTAATTTTTTTGAATTTTGATGCACATTTTGAATCTTGGTGAAATCCTAGGTTTGACCAAGATTTAAACAAGTATAAAACATGAAAATGAAAAGGGAAGCATGTATCCTTGTTTAGACCGTGTTTATCAACTTGAATGCTTACTATATGACATAAGAATACTATGTGCTTTGGTTTTCATTTTTTTGACCAAGATTTGAACATGTTTCAAACATGAAAATAAAAGGTAAGCATGGATCCTTCTTAGTCACTCTAAAATGAAGCTTTTGGGAGGTTTTTGAAATTTCCATGTTTGAAACCCAAAACCACTTCTCTTCATGCTTGACTTCGTAATATAGAGTTTAGGGTTATGGGTAGATACATGCTTTTTTTTGTTTTGAATATGTCTAGACCTTGTTGATCAACTTGAATGCTTACTATATGAATCTTGGTCAAATCCTAGTTTTGACCAGGATTTAAACAAGTTTAAAACATGAAAATGAAAAGGTAAGTCTGTATCCTTCTTGGTCACTCTAAAATGAAGCTTTTGGGAGGTTTTTAAATTTCCATGTTTGAAACCCAAAAACATTTTTCTTCATGCTAGACTTCTAAGTATTTTTACACCCATTTGAATCTTGGTCAAATCCTAAGTTTGACCAAGATTTGAACAAGTTTAAAACATGAAAATGAAAAGGGTAAGCCTGGATCCTTCTCAGTCACTCTAAAATGAAGCTTTTGGGAGGTTTTTGAAATTTCCATGTTTGAAACCCAAACCACTTCTCTTCATGCTTGACTTTACAAGACAAAGTTTATGGTTAGGGGGTAGATACATGATTCGTCTGTTTTAAATATTTCTAGACCTTGTTTATCAACTTGAATGCCTTACTAAATGACATAAGAAGACCATGCGCTTTGTTTTTTTTTTGAATTCTTATGCCCATTTGAATCTCTTGGTCAAATCCTAGCTAGGTTTGACCAAGATTTAAACAAGTTTAACACATGAAAATGAAAAGGTAAGCTCGTATCATTCTTAGTAACTCCAAAATGAAGCTTTTGGGATTGTTTTTTAAATGTCCATGTTTAAAACCCAAAACAACTTCTCATCGTGCTTGACTTCATAAGACAGAGTTTAGGGTTAGGGGGTAGATACATGATTTTTGTGGTTTGAATATGTCAGACCTTGTTTATCACCTTGAATGCTTACTATATGACATAAGAAGACGGCGTGCTTTTGTTTTTCATTTTTTTGATTTTTTTGAATTTTTATGCCCATTTGAATCTTGGTCAAGTCATAGGTTTGACCTAGAGTACAAGATGCAAATTGAACGAAGTATA
>NC_061513.1:317012869-317026749 GCF_022539505.1 Lolium rigidum | reverse complement strand
AAGATTAAGTTTCAGCGGTTGCTTTCAACTTGTAACATGTATATCTCACGGATATTGTCAACATAGAGTAATATAATAAGTGCAATAAGCAAGTATGTAGGAATCAATGCACAGTTCACACAAGTGTTTGCTTCTTGAGGTGGAGAGAAATAGGTGAACTGACTCAACAATGAAAGTAAAAGAATGGTCCTCCATAGAGGAAAAGCATCGATTGCTATATTTGTGCTAGAGCTTTGATTTTGAAAACATGAAACAATTTTGTCAACGGTAGTAATAAAGCATATGTATCATGTAAATTATATCTTATAAGTTGCAAGCCTCATGCATAGTATACTAATAGTGCCCGCACCTTGTCCTAATTAGCTTGGACTACCGGATCATCACAATGCACATGTTTTTACCAAGTGTCACAAAGGGGTACCTCTATGCCGCTCTGTACAAAGGTCTAAGGAGAAAGCTCGCATTGGATTTCTCGCTATTGATTATTCTTCAACTTAGACATCCATACCGGGACAACATAGACAACAGATAATGGACTCCTCTTTTATGCATAAGCATGTAACAACAATTAATAATTTTCTCATTTGAGATTGAGGATATATGTCCAAAGCTGAAACTTCCACCATGGATCATGGCTTTAGTTAGCGGCCCAATGTTCTTCTCTAACATTATGCATGCTTAACCATAAGGTGGTAGATCTCTCTTACTTCAGACAAGACGGACATGCATAGCAACTCACATGAAATTCAACAATGAATAGTTGATGGCGTCCCCGAGTGAACATGGTTATCGCACAACAAGCAACTTAATAAGAGATAAAGTGCATAATTACATATTCAATACCACAATAGTTTTTAAGCTATTTGTCCCATGAGCTATATATTGCAAAGGTGAATGATGGAATTTTTAAAGGTAGCACTCAAGCAATTTACTTTGGAATGGCGGAAAATACCATGTAGTAGGTAGGTATAGTGGACACAAATGGCATAGTGGTTGGCTCAAGTATTTTGGATGCATGAGAAGTATTCCCTCTCGATACAAGGTTTAGGCTAGCAAGGCTTATTTGAAACAAACACAAGGATGAACCGGTGCAGCAAAACTCACATAAAAGACATATTGAAAACATTATAAGACTCTACACCGTCTTCCTTGTTGTTCAAACTCAATACTAGAAATTATCTAGACCTTAGAGAAACCAAATATGCAAACCAAATTTAAGCATGCTCTATGTATTTCTTCATTAATAGGTGCAAAGCATATGATGCAAGAGCTTAATCATGAGCACAACAATTGCCAAGTATCACATTACCCAAGACATTTATAGCAATTACTACATGTATCATTTTCCAATTCCAACCATATAACAATTTAACGAAGGAGAAACTTCGCCATGAATACTATGAGTAGAAACCAAGGACATACTTGTCCATATGCTACAGCGGAGCGTGTCTCTCTCCCATAAAGTGAATGCTAGGATCCATTTTATTCAAACTAAACAAAAACAAAAACAAACCGACGCTCCAAGAAAAGCACATAAGATGTGATGGAATAAAAATATAGTTTCAGGGGAGGAACCTGATAATGTTGTCGATGAAGAAGGGGATGCCTTGGGCATCCCCAAGCTTAGACGCTTGAGTCTTCTTAGAATATGCAGGGGTGAACCACCGGGGCATCCCCAAGCTTAGAGCTTTCACTCTCCTTGATCATGTTGCATCATACTCCTCTCTTGATCCTTGAAAACTTCCTCCACACCAAACTCGAAACAACTCATTAGAGGGTTAGTGCACAATAAAAATTAACATATTCAGAGGTGACACAATCATTCTTAACACTTCTGGACATTGCATAATGCTACTGGACATTAGTAGATCAAAGAAATTCATCCAACATAGCAAAAGAGGCAATGCGAAATAAAAGGCAGAATCTGTCAAAACAGAACAGTTCGTATTGACGAATTTTAAAATGGCACCAGACTTACTCAAATGAAAATGCTCAAATTTAATGAAAGTTGCGTACATATCTGAGGATCATGCATGTAAATTGGCTTAATTTTCTGAGCTACCTACAGGGAGGTAGACCCAGATTCGTGACGGCAAAGAAATCTGGAACTGCGCAGTAATCCAAATCTAGTACTTACTTTTCTATCAACGGCTTAACTTGGCACAACAAAACACAAAACTAAGATAAGGAGAGGTTGCTACAGTAGTAAACAACTTCCAAGACACAAAATAAAAACAAAGTACTGTAGGTAAAAACATGGGTTGTCTCCCATAAGCGCTTTTCTTTAACGCCTTTCAGCTAGGCGCAGAAAGTGTGTATCAAGTATTATTAAGAGATGGTGTGTCGTCATTATGAGCTCCCCCATCCGCAGTGGTACTAAGGGCTTTGTCAATTTTAGGCCTATAATAATACTTCTTTGGTTTAGGCACTTTAGAGACATACATAAACTTTTGCTCCTTACCCACATAAGCTTTCTCCTTATATTTAAGAGAAGAAAATGTTGAACCCAAGGTTCCCATAGCCTTTTCAAGTTCATCAATCCTATTGATTTGATCATCATGGACAACACAAGTTCCTAGGACACTAATTCTTTCATCAATTCCTCCTAAGGATTTATCAAGTTCATCAATTTTATCAAGTAACATTTCCAATTCAGCTTCAATACTTGGAAAAATTTTCTCTATGGTTTCCAATTTTTTCATAACATCTTCAAGAGAGATTTCAGTTTTAACTTTATCAACAGGGGGTATTCCAAATAAACTCTCAATAATGCAACTAGCTTCTAATGCAGGAGTACTTAGGAAATCACCTTTTGCGAGACTATCAAGAACATATCTATTCCAGCTAGAGATACCAACATAAAAATTCCTGAGTAAAATAATGGTGGAGTGTTTCTTAGTGCATCTATTATGGGCATCACTAATTCTATACCAAGCATCTCTCAAACATTCTCCCCCTCGTTGCTTAAACGTACGAACTTCAACTTCGGGATTACTCATTTTAGTAGTAGTAAATAAAGCAAACTAGATAAAGTAAATGCAAGTAAACCAATTTTTTTGTGTTTTTGATATAGCAAACAAGATAGCAAATAAAGTAAAACTAGCAACTAATTTTTTTTGTATTTTGATTTAGTGCAGCAAACAAAGTAGTAAATAAAACTAAGCAAGACAAAAACAAAGTAAAGAGATTGAGAAGTGGAGACTCCCCTTGCGGCGTGTCTTGATCTCCCCGACAACGGCGCAGAAATTTAGCTTGATGGCGTGTAACTCACACGTTCGTTGGGAACCCCAAGAGGAAGGTATGATGCGCACAGCAGCAAGTTTCCCTCAGTAAGAAACCAAGGTTTAATCGAACCAGTAGGAGTCAAGAAGCACGTTGAAGGTTGATGGCGGTGGGATGTAGTGCGGCGCAACACCAGGGTTTTCGGCGCCAACGTGGAACCTGCACAACACAACCAAAGTACTTTGCCCCAACGAAACAGTGAGGTTGTCAATCTCACCGGCTTGCTGTAACAAAGGATTAACCGTATTGTGCGGAAGATGATTGTTTACAGAAAACAGTAAACACAGTATTGCAATAGATTGTATTTCGAGTAAAGAGAATTGGACCGGGGTCCACGATTCACTAGAGGTGTCTCTCCCATAAGACAAACGGCATGTTGGGTGAACAAATTACGAGTTGGGCAATTGACAAATAAAGAGGGCATGACCATGCACATACATATCATGATGAGTATAGTGAGATTTAATTGGGCATTACGACAAAGTACATAGACCGCCATCCAACCGCATCTATGCCTAAAAAGTCCACCTTCAGGTTATCATCCGAACCCCTCCAGTATTAAGTTGCAAAGCAACGGACAATTGCATTAAGTATGGTGCGTAATGTAATCAACAACTACATCCTTAGACATAGCATCAATGTTTTATCCCTAGTGGCAACAACACAACACAACCTTAGAACTTTCATCGTCATCGTCCCGGTGTCAATGCAGGCATGAACCCACTATCGAGCATAAATACTCCCTCTTGGAGTTACAAACATCTACTTGGCCAGAGCATCTACTAGTAATGGAGAGCATGCAAGATCATAAACAACACATAGATATAACTTTGATAATCAACATAACAAGTATTCTCTATTCATCGGATCCCAACAAACGCAACATATAGAATTACAGATAGATGATCTTGATCATGTTAGGCAGCTCACAAGATCTGACAATGATAGCACAATGGGGAGAAGACAACCATCTAGCTACTGCTATGGACCCATAGTCCAGGGGTAGACTACTCACACATCACACCGGAGGCGACCATGGCGGCGTAGAGTCCTCCGGGGAGATGATTCCCCTCTCCGGCGGGGTGCCGGAGGCGATCTCCTGGATCCCCCGAGATGGGATCGGCGTTGGCGGCGTCTCCGGAAGGTTTTCCGTATCGTGGCTCTCGGTGACCGGGGGTTTCGTCACGGAGGCTTTAAGTAGGCGGAAGGGCAAGTCGGAGAGGGCACGGGGCCCCACACCATAGGCCGGCGGGGCCAAGGGGGGCCGCGCCGCCTAGGGTTTGGGCACCCGTGGCCCCACTTCGTTTCGTCTTCGGACTTCCGGAAGCTTCGTGGCAAAATAGGCCCCCGGGCGTTGATTTCGTCCAATTCCGAGAATATTTCCTTACTAGGATTTCGAAACCAAAAACAGCAGAAAACGAGCAAGCGGCACTTCGGCATCTTGTTAATAGGTTAGTTCCAGAAAATGCACGAATATGACATAAAGTGTGCATAAAACATGTAGATAACATCAATAATGTGGCATGGAACATAAGAAATTATCGATACGTCGGAGACGTATCACCTATCATCCTCAAACCTGTGGTCAAACCGAAAGAGTGAATCAAATTCTTGAAGACATGCTCAGGGCATGTGTTATATCATTCGGTAAAGATTGGGAAAAGTGCCTTCCATTTGCCGAGTTCACCTATAACAACAGCTTCCAATCTAGCCTGGGCATGGCACCTTTTGAAGCTTTGTATGGCAGAAGGTGTAGAACTCCTTTGAACTAGTCCGAAACTGGAGAAAGAAAGTTCTTTGGACCAGATATAATCAATGAAGCAGAAGATCAAGTTCGCATCATTCGCGAGCGTCTGAAAACTACTCAGTCACGTCAAAAGAGCTATTATGATCGCCATCATCAAGAAGTGAAGTATGAAATTGGTGATCAAGCTTATCTTCGGGTCACTCCTCTCAATGGTGTCCGTCGCTTCGGTATCAAAGGCAAACTAGCTCCTCGCTATGTTGGTCCTTTCCGCGTCCTTGCCAAGCGTGGCAATGTTTCTTACAAGTTGGAGTTACCTTCCAATTTTTCTGAAGTTCATGATGTTTTCCATGTGTCCCAACTCAAGCGTTGCTTCAAAGATCCTATCCGTGGTGTTGATCACGAGACTCTTGACCTTCAAGAGGATCTGACTTATCGAGAACATCCTGTTCGTATCCTTGATGAAGCCGAACGTAAAACTCGACGTCAGAGCATCAAGTTCCTGAAAGTTCAGTGGTCTAATCATTCTGAGCAAGAAGCAACCTAGGAACGAGAAGATCGTTTACGATCTGAGTACCCTTCCTTCTTTTCTAAAATCTACGAATCTCGAGGACGAGATTCTTGTAAGGGGGGTAGAGTTGTAACATCCCAACCTTGTTTATCTAAATAAATGAGTGTTTATGTGCATCTCATGCATATAGTTTGAATTTGAGCAAAATTTGCATCTCCATTTTCCAATTATGCAAATCCCTCTCTATTTCTTTCTCATTCAAATCTTGCAAGTTTTTAATACTAAGCAACATGGTTTTGTTGTTTCTCAATAAGTCCATGTGTGTTTAGAAATATCACTGAAAAGTTTGAGTTTTCAAACCAAATTCAAACACGGTCAAATTTGAATTGAATTGGAGGAAATAAAACCAGAAAAAGAAAAAGGGGAGAAACCCCTCTCTTCCTCTCCCTGGACGCAGCCCATCTCTCCCTCCCACTCTTTTTCCCTCTCTGGCCGCAGCCCAACCTGGCCCAGCGGCCCAGCAGCAACCCCTCCCTAGCCCAACTTCCCCGCAGGGGGTTTTCTACAAAACCGCCCTTTCTTCCCCGCGTAACCAAGCAGGTGGTGGCAGCACGCCGGCCACCCAATGGCACCGACAGCTCCGATCGTCCCCGCCGCCCCCGGCGACCTACAAAAGCTCGCCGCCGCCGCCCGGAACCCTAGCCCCCACTCTCCCCCTCTCCCGCACTCTCCCGAGCCCCCACGCAACCCTAACCCTAACCTACTGCCGGCGCCCTCTCGCCGTCGATTCGCCGCCGGCGAGGCTCCCCGGCCGTCGCCGACCACGTCCTCGTGCTCGCGGTGAGCTCCGCTCCCTCCCGGTGCCCTCAGCTTCTCTCCTCTCCCTCCGTATCGCCGCCCCCATGCACCACCTGCCCCGGCCGCCGCTTTCCATCGCCGCCGGCCGTGCTCCGGCGGCCAATAGCCGGCGGCGCCGCCACCAAACGGTTTGCCGCGTCGCCCCGCCTCTTTCCCCCACTCGCACGCGCCCGATTGCCCTCCGAATCGGCCGATTGCAACATCACCGGAGCTCCCAGTGAGCAATGGCGCCGCTGACGTCAGCATGACGTCAGCGTGACGTCATTAATCATTTTTCTATTTTCTGTTTTTCCAGTAATTAATTTCTGTATTTCTTTAATTAGGAAATAATATGACAGGTGGACCCCATCTGTCAGGATTTTAATAATTAGGAAATATTTTAGAAAATAATAAAATTATGACAAGTGGGTCCAAATTATTAAACTTTTATTATTTTTTGTATAATTTTCAGAAATTGATTTAAAATGAATTAAATTCTGGAAATTCATAAGTAATTCATTTTAAATCAGAAAAATATAAAATTATATATCAAAATGATCAGAAAAACATTTCCTAATTGTTTATCCATGTTTCATACATGTTTGAACCCATCTAAATATGAGCCCTAGTAGAAACCCTAAATCGACCCCTCTCATATGTCGGGATCGATGCCGAACCCCTTTAAATTCTGTCGATGCACCTAGGGTTTACCCAAACCCCTTTAATATGACATGTCATCATATTGTATGTGCATTGCATTATACCATGTCTTGATTGTGCTCTTCCTTTCCGGTATTTGGTTCTTCTCGATAGGGACCGAACGCGAGCCTAAGATCAACGCCACCGACGAGCAGCATCAGAACAACGAGGGACAAGGCAAGCCCTAACCTGGTTCATATATGGATTCGAAATGCTTTACTTCTGGTTCTTACATATTGCATCCACTTCAAATATGTTTTATCGGCAGTTGTAGATATCCTATGTGTGCATAATTCCATCCTTGTAGCCCGAGTTATCGATCCACCGCTCCCAGCAAAACTAGGTCACGAGCTTGTTCGCTTCGCTAGAGCCGTATATGTGTTATGCTTAGCCATGCTTAGCTGTTGAAGTCTGATCCATCCGGTTGATGAATCAGAGCTACGAATGAACCTAGTTTGATAGGATGACGTGGTAAGATCAGTGATGATGTTAATAAACATGCTAAAGGCTTGGATGGACCGCCACATGGGGATGTGGTGATTTGACTCGTTCTCGCCGATACTAGGACCTGAGTTCTCGCCTTCGGAACCAAGACTGAGCGTACAACCACACGGGGCCCATGGGAACCCCTTGGCCCGAACTTACCTAGCTTACCCATGAGTCAATTAGTTTGCGAGTTCCATTTGCCATACGCATGGGGAAAAGGTGGAAAAGGTTTTCCAAGTGCATCATACAGGGCGTGGCCGGGGTGAAGGATACTGGAGGCATTGAACTGGATCCCCTGCGCACAATGACCGGGACCGCCTCGGAGAATGGCTCCTACGATGACGGAGCTCCCCAGTTAGTTTGACTCATGGAATAGGCGAAGTAAGGGAAAGGTTTTGGTCGACCACCCTCTGTCGGCACGCCAGGGAAGCGTGTACATGACGACGCTAAGAGTCGGTCGGCGCGTGTGGGTAAAGTTGTACACCCCTGCAGGGTAAATCTTTTCGAAAAGCCGTGTCCACGGTTATGGACGACTTGGTGATGGATTATGTGATCATAGACAACTTGAACCTAATCGTAAAACTTGATGTCAATGTGTGATAAGGATCCCTTCTCAGGGTGTCGAGGGGGTGATCCTATGTGATAGGTTCAGGTGATGATGAAGATTCGGTGGATTCAACATGATGATCTTGGAGCTAGAGTTGATATCGCTCTCTTACCCCTTTTGAAAATGGTCTGAATAGACGAGCTTCTGCTCCCTCCTGTTTACAAAGGAAAACTGGCTTTCCGCAAAATAAGCTCCACATAAAGCCTCGCATACCCGCTTTGCTAATAGGTTGTACTAAGTCTTGCTGAGTCCCTGTACTCAGCCTTGCATGCTTTGTTTCAGACGAAGTTCTTCCAACTGATGGTGGCTTCTACCTTTACGTCGACGAGTAGTTCGGAGTTCCTCAGGCGGCAGCCTGCGACTTATGGGCTGGGACGTCGCCTTATGTTATGGCCTCTTAGGCCCTTTGCAGTCTTGTTATCTAGATAACATAATTTGCTTTCCGTTGCTTGTTGAATTGTGGTCAGTGACATCTGCGTGTAATAAATTTGGATCTTAACTCTGCTAAGAGATGTAATATATTTGCTTTCAGTCGTAGAGTCACTGTTGTGTTACCGATTCTCACCCTATAGGCCCTATGCCAGATGTGATATCTGGGTTTGTCTAGCCTACGACCCCCGGGGTCGCCACAACGAGCAATCCCCGTCGCTCGACCGCCGCTCCGCCGCTACGGCCACCACCCCGCCGTGCGAAATGACGCGTTTTAGACGCGTGGGTAGGGGCGGCGGCCGATCCGGCACCGGAAGGTCAAGTCGCCGTCTGCCGGGCGTGCGGGCGGAGACGGAGCGCGGCAGGCGGGCGCGCTCCGATGGCGCATGGAAGCGGGCCGGCCGCAAGTGGACGACCCTAATGGCGCGCCACCTTCAAACACGCGCGGAGGCGGCTGTGGCTGCGGAGGCGGCGGTGGCAGCAGCTGCGGCTGGGGAAGCAGAGGAGCCCCCCTGCCGGTGGGTGCAGCCCGCCGCTGTCGCCGTTGACCCCGAGTGGCGACAACGACGATGCAGACGAACCGCCTCTGCTCTGCGGGGGCGCCTCCGGCGCGGCGGCCATCGAGCTGGTGGCCCTCGTCGTCGCCTAGCAACCGGCGGCATCGAAAAACCCTCCGCCGCCGCCCGGTGACAGTATAGTCGCCGGGAACCTTAATTTATAGTCTAATTAGGTCTGTAGTACGTAATTTAGGTCAAATGTGATTGTATTTTGCCACTATTAGTGTGAATTATGATCAAATTAAGCTTGATCGGATGAAATCGACTGCAATCCCCGTCGATAGATTTCCCGCGTCGTTTGATTTTTGCGAGTTCGGTTTGGTTTACAGTTTCTGTTCTGCGCCGTGCCCAAATGCGCTCTCAATTCGTTTTTCGGGAGACTAAACTCCGTTTTTTCGGTTCGAACAAATACGGGCTCTGTTAGAGATACTCTAAGCTCGAGCACACAACAACACCAAATCACGGTGTCGAACAGTTCGACATTATTTGGAAGGTACGCTGTATTTAAATCTCGTTACACAACCTCCTCAAGCCTTTCGCTTCTTTCCAAGGAACACATCAGTCAGAACCGTCTTCGATTGAAGTGAAGCCTTCAGAATCTCCAGCCCCTATACAAATAACAAGATTATAAAGAAACAATGAGGCCACCAAAAATGCCGTTTGCATAAAAAAATCAACTGATTAATGTTTACTAACGGTTTACTGAGTCATCGTTTACCTCGGTGTAGCCAAGCTGCACAGTCTTCTCCTGGAGCGAGCGGATGTCGGTGACACCAATGGTGTTGAGCAGTGTAATCCCAGAGATGGTAGACATATGCATGATGTTCAAGTCATCCATGACCGTGTACGTCACGATCTGCTGCACAAATCCGCCCTCCGCACCAGCGCTAACGTAACCACGAAGCTGCAACGGGGTCGTCATCTTGACACCGCAATATCCACACGGCGTGCCACTTACCATGGTCACGTAGTTCCTGCAGTTTGGGTAGCTGCCGAGGTCGCTGTTGCACCGGAAAATTTTAGTGGTCACGGCCGGTGCCACCGCCTCCAGAAGCTGGAGCAGCTTGCCGCTGTTGCAGATACCGGCGGGTGTCAGCAGGGCGTGCTTGGTGTTGGGGGGCATATAGTGTGGACTAGGGCCATCAGGTGTACTAATGCACTAAGGTAGTCCATCACCGTCTGATTTTCTACATCCGATCCAGATTCAAGTGTTCAGTTGTTTATGCACTTACCACCCAGATTTTACTAAAATCAACCCGCAGTACACTCCCTCTTTCCCATTATTTACTGGACGCATTCAAATTTTTGTTCCAACAAAGAAAAGACTATATATTTTGAACCGAGAGTCCGATTCACGAGAAGTTTTCACCATCTTCATTGTCTTGATGAGACCTTCGAAACAAGATCAATGTTGAACACATTTTGAAAAATTTGATTTTTTCTTGTCTTGAAACTTGAATGAAACTTACGTGAAACCTGTGTAAGCACATGCCTAATTAGAATCATGAATATAATCTATATGAAACTTGTACAGAACACACGAAAAGAAGAAAGAAACGTATGTGAAATCTGTGTACACACTAATCCAAATTTGGAAATGCTAAAAGTTTCGCAAAAGATTATTTGGACCATACTTAATTTTTCCCTAAAACTTTAATGAAACCAATATAAATATGCCAAAAAATAGATGTATCTAGACATGTTTTAGTATGTAGATATATCCATTTTTTACCAAAATTTTTAACCGGAGGGAGTAGTTAATTTTGTACGGTGCTTGTTTGAACCATCATGTATTTTTCAAACAAGCTTTTTTCAGAACATAATCTTTTTTCATGATAATATGTTTAGCAAATGCGTTCAACAAGCCGTTTTATGAAACCCCTAATAGACCGCGTTCTTTTGCTGAAATAGCATAGCAGTAGGGGTATATTACAAAAGAAACGTGAGATGTCCTTTGGGCCACTGATTTCTTGATCGTGTGGTTGTGGATGCTTAGTGCATTAGTACACCTGATGGTCCTAGTGCATTCTATATGCCCCCTTGGTGTTGCCATGGCAAATGAATTTGTTCTCGAGCCGCTCCACACTGGTGTGCAGGTTGCCGATGGAACCCACGCTCCCGTCGGCAGAGCGGAGCAGCCTGTCCGCTCGGCCGAGCGGCAGGGTGAGGAGGGAGAAAAGGAAGTCGACCACGTCCTTGCCAGCCTCCGCGTACAGCACGCGGTTCGCCTTGGTGTCCACCAGCAGCTTCATGCTCATTACCTTGTCGCCGGTGGCACCGCTTTTCTCCGTGGAGGTCATCTTGATGTGCTACGCTTACAACGAGACTTCAAGGTAGATGTGCAGACGCTTGTGCGGCTAAGGTTTCAAGAATATATAAGCACATCATCTTATTAGGAGACTTCAAGGCAGAGTATCTGCGTGCATTGAAACCAAAAGAGTAGTGGGAAGAATCTCTACAGGCATTGCATGACAGTTACTAGTGCGCACACAAAAATTTCAGTTTGTTTTCCTAGTCTTGGTGTCCATTATGAGCTTGGTGGATGCCATTTATATTTCCCTACCGCACGTGTATTTAGCTATTTCTGTTTTTATCCAGTTTTCTTAGTTACTTCAAAAAAAAAATCGATAAAAAGCGCTTCATTGGTTAAAGATTTAGACATAACACATGGCCTCTGCATAACTGAAATACAAACAACACATCCATGGTACCCTAGAGGTAAAACCTAAAATAAAAAGACGCAATACAACTAAACATCACATGAATCTATAGACGGATATGGCGATGGGACCAATACTAAGACAAGATGTTCTTAATAGAAAACAAACTACAATGGTTTTTTTTTTCGTTTCTTCCCTTCTAATCTAACACAGGATGTTCTTTCATTTTCTTGTCTTGTTTTTTTAGAGAGATGGAATCATGGGGAGGTGGGAAGAGCAACCCTCATGAGTGACTCCAATGGTATTCCTAGAGGTACCATGTAAAAAATGTCTACAAATGTAGTTTCAGAGTCACTAAGTAAAAAACGTGCCCCTAAAACGTATTCTTAGAAACAGTTTAAAAAACTGTTTCAACCAAAGTTTCCCTAAAAATCCACGGTGTCCCGGTGTCATAGTGCCTTTAGACTAGTTTCGATTGGGAGTATCATAAATAGTATCATGCATGCCATGTTGGCAAAAATGTGATGTGTCACATCAAATAATGCGGTGAGAGATGTGAGTAGTATCATAATATGATACCGTATCATGGCACATAAACCTAGAAAACTTCATGACAAATACATCATATACACACATTTGCATTGAGATTCTACAAATCATAAAATATGACATAAGTATGATACCATATTATGATACTATGCATTGTGGAGGTGGTACCACAAACTAGTATCGTGTGCATGATACTAGTATATGATACTTCCCATTGCGACTAGTCTTAATAGTAAAGACATCTTTAATTACTACTATTATCGATTAGAAGTTTGGAACCGACTATTAAAATGCATAAAGTGTATGCAACGTGATTATGGAATGTTGGAGAAAGTGGCGTTCTAAGACTCTCATAGTGGGAGTAACATAGCTAGTAACATCATATATCTCAAGACATTTTGGTGATATGGCATGCTAATAAATGAAGTAAGAGAGTGATGTGGTAACTAGCTATGTTACCATAACATCACACACCTCAAGACAAGATGAGTCTACAACATAATAATTGATACTCTCTCTGTTTCATTCTATAGTGTCTATAGTTTTTTGCATGGAAATTAGCGCAAGAGTATTTTTTACACAAGACCCCTATCTGAACGATTTGAGATCAACGTAAAATTTGGGAAATCCATATCTTACTAATTTACCATAACAAATTTGGGACCTGAACAATTTGAGAGCTGAACGGGGAGGGGGTAATTGCAAAAAAGCTAAGCTACAACCTTATATTCTGAAACAAATGCCAAAAATCTATAGGCACTATAGAAAGGAACGGAGGGAGTACAATGCATGACATCACATATAATTTACTACCCACTATGAAGGTAGTAACCTAGACTAGTAACATGGCATATGTTACTAGTCTAAGTTACTTCCCACTATGATCAGCCTAACACGTACGGGCATGAAAATGATGTCTTCAATGGATCAGCCATAGCCACAACCACTGAGATCAAGTGCCTAGAGCTACGTACCATGACCGCATAGTGTGCATGTATAGTAACTTAGAGCATGTTTAACAGATCCCGTATTTTTCTGCCTCTTAAAACATGAGTAGAGGACCCTGTATTCACTTTTCACCGGCGAAAACTCGTCCGAGCTAGCAGATCCCGTATCCCCACCCCGTAAAACAGAATATTTTGTTTTACGGGGTGGAGATACGGGGTCTGCTAGCTCGGACGAGTTGCCAACCCCGTAAAACAGGGTTTTAGAAGACAATTTTAGATCAAACATAGCACATTCAAAATATGTGATGAATAATAATTCATAGTTTTTTTTTACATCACAACGCGATCAACGCGATCATAGCCAATGTTCAAGCCACAGAAGTTCCCAAATGTGATCAACCATCAACGAGTCCATCGCCAGCGGCGCCACCACTCGCCGGAGACTCACCTCGAGGAGTCGACGAACCAAGAGCACTTGCAGCATGATGACCCACAAGTATAGGGGATCGCAACAGTCTTCGAGGGAAGTAAAACCCAATTTATTGATTCGACACAAGGGGAGACAAAGAACA